>NC_036025.1:1200000-1500000 GCF_001417885.1 Kluyveromyces marxianus DMKU3-1042
GGCGATGTTTCCACACTCTCAGAAAGTAATGCTTCTCTCTCTTTTTCTGACATTTCCGCATCTTTGAGGTCAGAAGCCTTTGTGTCTTCGTTGCCCTTGGAATCATCTTTATCATCATCATCATCATCAGGCAAAACTGCGGCCATAGCTAGTGGATTCAAGGAACCTTCAAGTGATTCTTCCTCCAATTTCTTTAGCTTTAGACTGACAAATTCTTCAATGGTACTATCACCAGGGGTAAGGCAATCAAAGATTGCGGCAAACGAGACAAAGCCACCTTTTATCAACTGTACCACCAAATCGATATACTTTTCATCGGAGCTTTGCGTGTTCAAATGATTTATTATTAAACGTGTAGCTACTGGGTTACCACCTTGGTTCAAATGTTCGTATTCCTGACAGTTTGCCAAATTGGAATGTGGCCAGAATTCAGTTAAACGCAAAAGCTCTAGTATAAATTCATGGTGTTCCACTACATGCAAGGAGCATACTTGCAATATTAGATCTAGACATCTAATTGGGTCTAATCTATATTTACCCATGATGAATTTCAATTGTTTGCTATAATACTGCACTGACTGGAATCTATCAACGTTCTCAAAAGCTATGGATAACATTAAAATTAGTTGACTGAAACCTGTAGAGCATTCTAAGAAGACGTTTGGTTTTTGTAAAAGGAAAAACTCTGGTACAATTGCCTTCTTGAAGGAAGACCAAAAATCCTTGGACCACTTTTCGGGCCCTTTTGAAAGAAAGGAGTCATTCAAATAGACACATAGATCCGTTTGTAGCTCTTTCATGCATCCAAGTAGATCATATAGTCCGTTTTCAGGTTCCCAGGGGAAAGAATTGACTAATGAGACAAATATATCAAAGTTGAACCTGTCATGATCGCATAATAAGACTATAACTTTTCCAATGGCATCTAGATTCAGTGATTCTGGTTTATCTTCGGGTTTTCTATTCAGAAGAGAGAGCGCTTCTTCCAGAAGCTCGTAAACATAATCACGTTTCTGAGAGGCAGAATCCAATGCCTTGAACTTGTCCATCAATGTGCTAATTCCAGTTTCTGGCTCATCAAAGAACTTTTGGTTGAAGAACGAAGAATTGTCATTATCCGTATTATTTGGAAGCTTCGAAGCCAAATTATTCAACCTTTCAAACAGTGCCATGTTTGTTATCACCCTCTGGTTCCTATACCAGAGCTTCTACCTCTTCTTCTCTGTTTTATACATACCTTATATTTGTTAAGCCAGTGAAGTAGTCTATAAAGATTTTATTTTATTTGAATTCTATGTATATTATTATTATTATAATTACGTACAAAACGGTTCATCAAAGTGAGAAGATATATTCACCTGAAGTAGGAACCTAAAACACCAACAGTAAGCTACCCTAGTTACGAAAGCGATGGTATGTATGAGTGAATGAAGGAGTACTTAAATAATAACGGAACTGAACGTCTTACTAACCAACTAATTACAAACTATTTACAGAGCAATAAAGTGAGAGAAGAGCAGGTGTATGAGGCGATAAGAAAAAAGCATGCTGGTGTAGGAAACGAAAAGACCACCAAGGAGGAATGGTCGGCCAATATATCGAAGGATACGTACGCAGGGTTGGCTATGCATCAAAATATGCTCGAGTATGTGACGCTGGCGTCGAATTACACTTCAAAGAAGGATGCACAACTAGCAATGCTGCGAAAGGTTGCGAATCCGCCTACCAGGCCGGCGTCGAAGAGGCAGCAATGAGTAGCGTAAAGTAATTGTTACAGATACCCTATATAGAAGCACGCACGTCCCGGTAACGAATATATATATATATGTATGTATACATTTTTTCTTTCTTTCGTAAAGTGTCCCATATTTTGAACAACATCAGAGCTCAGGCTGAGAAGATATCTCCGTTAGAATCCTTCTACCGTCGATCTCTGCTTGGTTGAACCGCTTATGCAATGATTCTAGATCCGAAACCGATGCGAAAACCTCAGCATGTGCTGATCCCGTGGGGAGATCGATGACTTTCAAATCAACCACCTTGCAACTTCCCAAGTCTTGCAATACCCTTTGCAAATGAGAAGGATTCGTCCCTACTGGCAGATTTCGTATCTTCAAGCATTTTGCACTATCTTTGAGTGAAATTACTAATTTCTTGTTCGCTGAACCATCTCTCTTATTGAGACTAATATTGTTTTGTTTCTTTCTCTTCTGTTGGTTCTGCTGCTTCTTGTTTTTATTAGAGTCCCCTGCAACTACAAGCTTTCCACCGACAAAAGTGAGCCCAGCCGCTGCTTCTTTCTTCCCAGTATTAGATATACCTGTCTGCTTCTTATTTTGCTTCTTTTGCGGTACATTGCGTCCATTATTCTGCGTACCAACACGTCCAAACAACGAGTTCCCACCTTTTCCAACTTGTTTCGTGTTCTTACTCTTCGACTGAGACCTCTGAGAACCCATTTTGCCTCACTAAAGCTATGTCTTCTTGTGCAGAAAGAATTTCTCTACAAAATATGGCTGTAACCTGAACTGCAGAACCTTAATTGTCCCCAATAATCTTTTCTTCAAGTCATCCACTGGTATTGTCATATTTCTTTAACCTAAAAGCTTTTCCAATATTTCAATTCTTTTTTTTTTTTATTTTTTTCCATGTTTCTACCTAAAGCCTAAAGCTTTATAGGGGCATTGAACACGTCTTATACCACTACATTTAACGATTAAAATAGGTTTAAAGGGCTAAGGCGTACTGAAGGAAAGCTTAAGGAAGTAGCGAAGGTGTTGAAGATGAGTGAGACTAATTTCTCTGTGCAGGGATATAATTTGGTGAAGCTTTTGAAGCGTTTAGAGGATGCAACCGCGAGATTGGAAGATGTAACCATATACCAAGAAGGCTATGTCCAATCGAAGTTTGGTGGAAAAGAGCAGAAGGATTCCAGCAAAACTCCTGAAGCAGTATCTGAAACTCCAGCTGAAACTCCGGCTGCAGTTGCATCTGAGGTTGCAAGTGCACCTGAACCAGCTAAGGTAGAAGAGGCACCAAAGGCTGTCACTGAGTTTGAACAGTTTATTGCGACCAACGTTGATCCCTTGGTTGAATTATCAAAGGAGATTGATCCTGCTGTTGAGAAGGCTGTGAAATACTTGGCAGAAGCTTTCCGTGCACAATTGACTTTTATCAAGGCTGCTGTTCAATCAAAGAAGCCTGATATGAGCTCTCCGGAATTTAGCAAAGCCATCGCACCTATCAACGAAAGCGTTAGTGCGATTGTGGAATTGAAGGACGAGAACCGCAAGAACAAGTATTTTGTGCACTTGAATGCAATTTCCGAAGGTTCTCCTCTGTTCTCGTGGATTGCTGTGCCAACTCCAGTGTCCACTATAACCGATTTCAAGGACGCGGCCCAATTCTGGACTAACAGAATCTTGAAGGAGTTTAGAGAGTCCGAACCAAAGTCTGTTGAATGGGTCCAAGCTTTCTTAAAGATGTTTGACAACTTGAAAGCATACGTGAAGGAGTTCCATACCCAAGGACCAGCTTGGAATGATGCCTCTGGCGAAGATTTTGGCACTGTTTACGAGAAGGTTTTGAATGGCGGAGACTCTAAGACTGCAGCTCCAGCAGCAGCTCCAGCCGGCGCTGCAGGTGGTCCACCTCCACCACCACCTCCACCACCAGCTTCTGTCTACGAGGTTAAAGATTCATCTTCTGCAGGCGGGTCTTCCACTGGTGGTATTGGTGCCGTGTTTGAAGAATTAAACCAAGGTGAAAACATCACTAAATCGTTAAAGAAGGTTGACAAATCCCAACAAACCCATAAGAATCCCGAACTTCGTGCATCTGGAACTGTCAGTACAAAGTCTGCTCCTCCACCAAAGCCAAAGAAGCCTTCGACCCTGAAAACAAAGAAACCTCCAAGAAAGGAATTGATCGGTAACAAATGGTTTATTGAGAACTACGAAGATCAAGCTGAGCCTCTAGTGATCGAAGCCAGAATCGATGAATCCGTTTTCATCGGTAAGTGTGTGAATACCTTGGTTCAAATCAAGGGCAAGGTTAACGCCGTCACAATTAATGAATGTGAGAAAAGTAGTTTAGTTTTGGATGCTTCCATCAGTGGTATTGAGATCATCAAGTGTTTCAGATTCGGGATTCAAGTCGAACAGTCTTTGCCTCAAATAACTATTGACCAATGTGACAGTGGTTCTATCTACTTGAGCAAGGACTCTCTACAAGCACAAATCTTCACCTCCTCAAGTACCGGTATCAACATTAACACACCAACGGGACCCGACGGTGACTTTGTTGAAGTTCCACTACCAGAACAAATGGTCCATAGCTTTGTAGAAGGGAAGCTACAAACCAAAATTTATGAGCACGCCGGTTAGAGTATGAGCAAAGGTACATATATATATTTGCACATACTCATACACACACAAACATATATAATTAAGGCAAGAAAGAAAATAGATTTGTCTAATTGAATCTTTGTGTATTCCTTATTCATTAAGAACATCTATATACATACGGTATAACTGATGATGATGATAATAATATGTACAAGTTTTTGGACCTAAGTTCCTAAGCTTTTCGCAAGGCTTATTTATTTACCCTTTCTGAGGTAGTACATGTATGAACGTTCATGAACGGGCAATCCGAATGGAGTAATGACTTCCGATTGTCCTGGACGGGCAACTGGGTCTCTCAAGTAGATAGCATGGCATGACTTGAAAGAAACTTCCAAGTGATGTGGCAAGATAGCAAATGGCGCTAGGAAAGGTCTTGGCTTCCATGGAGTGAAATATGGCTTGGATGGGTCTTGGCGTCCGAAAACACCCTTTTGCCAAGGTAGGTTGATGGCAGTCTTTGCCTTTTGTTCATTTTCCAATAGCTCAGCGACATTGATCTTAGGATGCAATGGTAATTTTTCTGCCCATTTGGAGTCGTATGGGATATCTACGGAATCAACAGAGGCCATTTTTTGGTTGAAGTGTTCTCTAACAGCAGCTTCATATTTGTGTCTAAGATCCACTGCAATTTTGTGAATAGATCTGAATTTTTTCTTCAAGTCATCCTTAATGTTATTGGCTGGTTTAGCTATTCCTGTAGCAATCTTCGATAGTTCTGCTTGTTCGTTAGGAATTTCAGACAAAGGCTTACCGGCAACAGTTTCTACAGCGTTTGAGGTCTTGACTTCTCTGAAAATTTCGAAGGCCTTTGCAGCTAATGCCTCATCATTGTAGAACGCTGGTAGGAAGTCTTTAACGGCCAAAGTTTCCAAGTCCTTAGCTTCTTTAGCACTGGATAGAGCCTTGAGGATCAAGTACTCTTCGTTGACTTTATCTAGTTCAGTACGCATTTGAACATGCATAGTCTTATTGTAGTTCTCAAGGAAAGACAAGAATTCCTTCTTCTTAGGGTCGTTGATGTCCATCTTCCTCAACTTTTCAATCTTCTCTGTCCAAAACTTTCTTGGGTTCTTTCTTGCTTCTATGACATACTTGTTCCATAGGTATATTTGCGTGTTATCAATCTTCAAGGCTTCCTTCAAACTAGGCTTCTTGGCTCCAAGCGCTTGTAGTACCTTGTCTGCTCTGACCTTGAACACGTCCCCAGCTTTGAGCGTGTAACCAGGAGAAGTGATCTTCACCCCATTCACATGCACATTCCCATGCAAGATAAACTGACGTGCCTGTCTCACGGAAGATGCAAACATAGCTCTGAAAAGCGCAAAGTCTAGTCTCTTCTCTAAAACAGCATACGTCTGCAACAAAATTGGTGTAGGTTCAATGTCACTACCCCTTAGAGACGCATCCAATTGAGCCACAGACTTCAATTGAGGCTCGAAAACAGTCTGCCATCTACTTTCCGTCAAGTGCTCACCATGGTACGCACGAGTTTCCTGTTTAGAACTCCATTTCTGTTGGTATAAAGTCTTATTTCTGAATCCAAGCTGCGATTTCTTATACAAATTGAAAAGATTGTACTTGTTAAACGAGGTACGAACCCGTCCTCTCGCCAACGAATTTAATAGCTGAGCTTTCCTTGGCATCCCACTTAATGATATATGCTTTCAAACCCCGCAAATACACCCCGACCGGCTCTTTAAATACTTTCTTCACTCACTTTTATTCTATATCTATTCCATTTTTACATGGTAAAATCTTTGAAAAGCTTTTGACGTTTCCCAGTTCCATGTTGAAAAATTTTAAGAGTGTGTTAACGTACGAAGTGATATCAACACATTTCGAATAAGATCAACTATGGCTTTGGAAAGCTTTAAATTGAAATGACCTTTGGTTTGGTGATAGATAAGGATTTGGGGGGGTCGATCTGATGCATTGTGTGATTTCTAAATAGTGTTGATTGTGTTTTAGTTTTAGTGTTTTGGAAAGAATATTGAAACTTTCTGTTGGGTGGTGCAAAGTAAGAAGTGCTAGATGTCAATAGTTAAAGAGGAATCGCCCAAAGGGCAGAGCCTGCAATGGACAAAAGTGGAGGAGATACGGCTTTTCAAGTGGATGACTTTGTTTAAGCCCGCTGGCATACATAAGCACTTTCATATGATCTGTTTGCTGGAGCGTTTGAACAAGCCAGATCAGTATCCCATTAAGCTTTTGCAAGGTGATAAGGGCAGTGGTGGGAAAGTGTTTTCCGGAGAAGATGTATGGGAGCATTTGGATCAATATTACGACTTGGAGAAGGCTGATGAGGTGGAGAACAGGCCGTATCCCAATATAGACTTGGAGTTGTATCATACGAAATATCACGAGGATAGTAATGATGAAGAAGTGGAAGATGAGGATGACGAAGATTACGAGGTGATTCCATTGCAGAATCGGTTGACGAAAGAGACGGAATTCGAGCTACCGTGGGAAGAATATGGGGATTTGATGCTTGAGCATGCACATAACCATAACGAATTGGAGGCCGAGCAAGAGGTAACAATTCGGGATGAACAAGAAAAGGAAGAAGAAGACGAAGAAGAAGTAGAAGAAGTGAAACAGGACAACAGCCACGATGACGAGAAAGAAGATGAGAAGGAAAGGGAGGATGAGGCAAGCATCAAGGACACAGAACCTACCTCTGAAACTGAGGAAAAACTAGAGTCAAAGTCTGAAGAACCTGTCGAGCCTAAGGCATCGGATGCTTCTAAGGAATCGGATGATGGGACGAAAGAGCCTGAGGGGGTCACTGAAGAAGCCAGTGGGGCAAAGGAGGTGATACAAGAGCCTGAAGAGGAGACAAAGTCTACAGTAAACCCCGAAGAGGAAGAGAAACCTACGGAACAGGAAGAAGAGGAAGAAGAAAACAAAGAAAAGGAAGAAAACCCCACAGAAGAAACTGAAAAGGAAGAAAAGGTAACAGAGAACCATGAAAAGTCAGAGGATCCAGAAGCTGCGAAGGGTCCTGAAAAGAAAGAAGAACCGGAAACTGCAGAAGAACCTGTAAAGGTAGAGGATGCACACTCTGAAACCACTAAAAATTCTATCGATTTGGAAAAAAAACCAAGAACAAGATTATCGACAAGACTCACTCGTTCGCAAAAGAGAGGTTTGGATGAAGAAAGTGAAAATGAACACGATAATGATCATGAACATGAAGGAACTCACACAGAGGGATCGACTCAGCCATCAAAGTCTGCAACTCCAGATGAACATGGGCAAACGCCATCTAAGCAGGTTACTTTCGCAGATGAAAATGGCGAGGATGCTACAGACCTAAAGGACAAGCAAACTACAACAGGGAAAGACGAAACTGCAGAGCAGCCTACCACCCGTGTAAAAAAACAAAAAGTAGCTTCTCATGATGAAAACACCGCTGATCCGCTAGTCGATGTGGATTCGCCAGCTAGAAGAACAAGAAGGAAATCAGTAACTAAACCAGTAACTAGACTCTCTAGTAGACTTAGAAGTAGGAAGTAAAGTATTAATTACAATTAAAAATATATAATTACATATGTAAGTATACGATCGGAATGATGATTGAAGAACTATTAAACAAGGAAATACTATAGGCTGAAGTTGGGTCGTTGTTAAAATGCCTTTAATTGTAAAGGATTGTGCAAAGATGTAGAGAAATAAACATCGGAATCAGCTTCCTAGTTCTTGAAGAAGTTCTGCTTCTAGCTCGTCATCTAGATCGCTACTTGAACCTTCGAAATCCTCTGAATTATTATTATTATTATTATGATTAGCCGAACTGTTGGTTTCTGGGTCATTTTCTGATGAAGACTGTATACTAGAGGGATCTAATTTGAGCCTCTTTGCAGAAGGTTCTTCGATGTTGTCATCATTATTATCCTCATCTTCATTACTTTCTAATTCAGCCTCTCCTTCTTCTTCCTCCTCTTCAGCCTCATCATCATCATCGTCTTCATCATTAAGGAGCTCATCCATTTCATCGTCGTCGTTATCCAACCAATCGTCATTTCCGGCAAGTAAGTGGAATTCTTCATCAAGACCTTCCTCCTCTATAAACGAAGTATCATTATAGGATGGATCTAGAAGCTTTTTATCCAGAGCTTCCTTAAATTCTTTGACCTTTTCTTCATCAACGGGATCTTCAATAAGTAGTTCGTACGGCGATTCCTTTACTCTTTCCCATTGTACCAAACACTCGAATATCCAGTCAGGATGAACGATTTTTATATCCGGGTTGAAGGATTTCGCAAGACGAGCCTTGAAAGTTCTTGATGTCCTAGTTATCACATGAGTAGTTTCGTAGTTAATGTCAGATGTTGTGGATGCACCGAACATATTGGTCCATAGAACTATATCTGCCTTGTTCACATCTGTTTCCAAAGGAATTAAACCTGAAAAAACAAAGTGGCATCCACTGAACACCTTTGATTTGATTTGAGGTAGGAGATATTTGATATCAGGAGGATGTTGGGGATCTTTGCTGTACTCTTTGAAGTACTCTTCGTGTACACGTAATAAAGTTTTTGATAAATGTGGAAGTTCATCATCTTGGTCTATTAATAATGTTTGGTTGTGAAGATGTTTCTGAAGTTCAGCCAAAGGTCGATTTTGTTGTTGTACCTCTAAAGATGCGCTATGTTCTAGCTTCTTGGAAATGTCATTCATATTTGACCCGCCAGCTTCTTTCCGTGACTCCTCTCCTATTTGACTCATTAGTTCTTCTTGTCTTTTAACCTCTTCATTGATTTTTTCCTTCAACTTCTTTTCATTATCCATGATATCCGATATAAGTTTCTCTTCTTCTTGCTTCCTTCTATGATGTCTACCTAAATGTAACACCGAGTTTTGTTGTCTTGGCAAAAAATTGGAATTGATATCACCAATACCAACAAAGAAGCTGTATGGAATCACCTTAATCAAATTTGGAAACCAATTCCATACGTCACCTCTATCGTCAATGACAACTACCATAGACTGGTCCATTGGGAATAGTCTTTCTAACGATTTTGTCGTTAAAGAGCCGTTTTCATCTCGAGATAAGATTCTATCGCCAAATAATTCTCCTGTGGGATCGATTATTTTAGCAATCTCAAGCGCATAAGACCTTGTAGCCATAGTATAAATATGCATTTCAAAATGTGGTGATATAGCGTCAAAGAATTCCTTCAATCCAGGTCTCAATTTCACGTAATACCAAGACTTCCTAGCTGGCGGTTTAGGTCCGTAATACATCGCCGGTATGATAGGCTCATCTTCAAGCGTAAAACTGCGTACATCTTGCAAAGCCTTATAGTTCGGGTTCTGGGGATCTCTCATCCACTCTCCAATGGTAGGGTCAACACCACAGTGTATCACAGTCTGATCTAAATCCACCACAAGAACTAGCTTCTTCTCACTTCTTAGCCTACTTAAGGAAGATTTTTCGAGAGTCTCGGCCTGTTTCTCAGAGATCTTTATATTGGTATTGACATGGGAAATAGTCAAATTCTTACTGTTATCTTCATCATCTACAGTTTTCCCACATTGCACACACAATCCACCATACGTAATGTCATGGTTGCAATCCTGCTTGATGGTAATAATTTCGTGGTTCGCATTCACATATTCATCTTTCACAGAACAATTCCAGGACTGGACAACCCCGGAAACAGGGCTATCAAATGTAGCAACTAAATCAACACGGCGCTTCTTAGCCTTCTCCTCATCCTTCACAAGCACTTCCTGAAAGTCCCAATACTCATAAGCAAATAAACGTTGGCCCTTTTCAACATGTTCGCCAGGTTTCACATAGAGCTGCGCAATTGTAATAGGGTACGGTAGATCCTCAGTTAATTTTACCTTCGCTTCGAGTGACATTGTTGAACTGGTTAAGTACCTTGTTAGATGATCTCTGAACCTCTACTCCAAGCTCCGGTGTTTGCTTCTTATATTATCAAAACAAATAATGATAATTGCATTCTATTATTATAAAATTGATTTTCAAAGGTTTTGGCGTTACGCAGAGATGAGATAAAAAGTCAAAGTAACGAAAGATGCGATGCGATGCCCTGTTTTACTGACAAAGCCAGAAGTACTTTCTCAAATTAGCAGAGATGAAAGGCAATAGAACATGGAGACTCTATATGAGATGAGAGTTGGTAATGATTTATGTAATTTAGTGATACAACTTGTGTTTATATATAATTTTCCTATTTTGAGTAAATGTGAAAACGTCATAGAGGGTCAGCTCCCAACTTGACTAGGTATGCTTGACTGTTCCTTCTCATTGGGGGTCTCACCTTCATGGTGGGTGTCATTTTCTACATCGGGTTGTGAAGATTCATCTGCCAGTTGGGTTGGTGTCAAAGATGGAGCAGATTCTGAAGGCCAATGGTTGAGTTTAGCGTCTTTTTGCTCTTCATTCAGTTGCGAGGAGGGCAACTCGGAGGCATCCGTTGCTGGCTCTTCAGATTGCTGTTTGGTATGCTGTTCCGACCCTAGCGTTGATGATGCGTTTTGAGTTGTATTTTGCTTTACGTCGTCGAATTCAATGTTGTCGTCGTCATCGTCGTCGCTATCATCGTTATCCCAGCCAATCAATGGGTCATTTTGCAAGTTATTTAGATCAAGAACCTCTTGCTCAGTCATTTTCTTTTCCTTTTCTAACCTTCTCTGTTCTTGTAATTGCCTCTCCTTTTCTTCTGCTTCTTTTCTTGCCTTTTCGCGCTCTTCTTTGAGTTTCGGTATAGAATGAATCAACCCCACATAACTACGTTTTAACATGGTTTTCAATTGATTTTCGACTGATTTTCTGGACTTAATGCTTCCTTGTCCATATGGTGAGCAAATTGCTGCTGCTCGAATGAATGGGTTTCGTTTTCTATTTAATGCTTTGGATTCGAGTCTTTCGGCTCTCCGTTTCAGTATACTTTGCCTTTTCAAGCAGTATTCGGACACGTCAAAGTTTTTGAGTGGTAGCGGTTTAAATGACTCTAGTTCTTCCTTCTTCGAAGACTTGGTTTCATCCAACCCGTATATCAACGCAGTCTCGAGTTGACTTTCGTTCAATTGGTCCGTAAGAGCGATGTTGTCTTGCTCCGACAGCGGGTCTTCATTAACACCAGCTTCGTTTAACATTTTTATCAAAGCTTTTTCTGAACGCCGTCCTTCTTCAAGTAGTTTTTCCTTCATGACTCTCTCGTCTGTAATTGGCCTCTTGTATAGAGATGTAAACTTGTAAGTATGGTCGGGCGGTAGTTCCGGTAACCAGTCAGGGAAACACTTATTAGATTTCTTACTAGTCGATAATAGATTAAGAATGTCCACATCTTGCACGAAAAATTCTGAATGCTTAGAGCTCAAGAGTTCGGTTTCTTCTAACTCTGTCATGAACTTGCTCATTACCTTGTCCACGTTTTCATTCAACTTTTGAGTTTCCTTTGGGAACGTCTTGTGGATATGGTTCGAAATATCGACTTGCTCATTTAGCGCAGATAAATCCATATCAACACCCTTGAAATAAAGTTCTAAATCATGCTTGGAGATCTTGGTCCTCCGCTGCACCTGCGTGATCTTCTTCAAACCTTGCAAAAGATCATCCAGTTGCAATAATGTAATATAACATAAATCGTCAAACGCAAGCTGGGAGATGCTCACATCCTTATTCAGACATTTAAATTGTAAAAGTACGGCTTGTGCAAATAATTGTTCCATTGAATTGGCGTGAGGAACCTCGTCAAGATTCGGTAGCTTGCAGAGTTGCACCTTCTTACTCTCAATAGCTTCGCTCGCAACATCTTTGTCTTCTGAAGCTGTCATCTGGAAAGCAATTAAGAAAAAACAAAAATGGTCTCCCTGTAGAAATACCTGGGATATGCTTTGGGAACTATGTTCAATGACCAAGCTGTCCTTGCGGTCTATTAAGAGAAGCTTTCAAATAGCTTTCTTTGTTCTTATGTTAGTGTTTCTGAATAGTAGTCTCTTGAAAGCGTTCAATATTGAGTCTTGAATGACCGGGTAACTTTATAAAGGTTTGAAAAGGTTCACGTGATAGTATACACATATATAAATACACACATATCAACGGGAATAGGTTGTTGTACCTTTGAAAAGGACGGTTGTAAATAGCAGCCCAAGGGATTGGTAGAGTGCTGCAAAGTCACTGATGGATTTCCCAAATTTTCAGGTGTCATATTATTAGACTTCAAAACAAAATAATAATGATGATGAACAATGTTGGTGTCATAAAGTAATACATAATGATACGTCAAATATCATTCTATAAAAAAAAGAATCAAAAAAAACTATTGAGTTCTGTGTATTCTAAAGGATAGTTCTTGTGTATTCGCGACAATAGAGGCTTGTTAGGTCTATTGCAACTGGGTAATAAATATCGTAATTGATAATAATAACAATAATAATAAAAAAAAATGGGAGAAGAAGGAACCGTTAATAAAACTTGCACTCATTCGTACTTCATCTTAGATAGTGGGGCAGTTGGACCTAGGTAAGTTCCGAAAACCTTATCCCAGTACCAAGAAGTGACACCGAAGCCTAATTCGTAGTTCTTGTAGTGATGTTCCAAATGGTATTTCTTCAACTTACGCATGTAAGGTGGTAGTTTTGCGTGATGCAAGAAGTAATGGGTCATGTCGTAACACACGTAGCCGAATAAACCACCGGCGAAACCAGCACAAGCCCAGTAGTATGGCAAGAGCGCAAACACCAATTTGTAGAAGGGAGTACACAAAACAACAAATAGTGTTGGAGGCATAACCAATCTGTACTTGTCCATTGGCAAATAGTGGTGGACACCATGCAATAAGAAATGCAGCGTTAGAGCGGCATTGTTATCTGGAAGACGTGCATCCAAATGGAACAAGAATCTATGCAAACAGTATTCAATTAGAGTCCACACAAACACACCTAGACCAAACAAAAACACGGCGAAAGGTTGGTTCATGTTGACTAATGCCTTGTGGATGTGGTAAATCACCACAGGGAGCCAAACCGTTGGCACAACCCACCATGCAGTCTTTGAAATTGGTTCCAAAAAGTTCCCGAACAATGGAGCAGATCCCTTACCATAATGTCTTGGTCTATGAACTTGATCCAAGTAGAAGTCTTTCGTCAAGTTGCCGAACATGACCTGCCATAACAATGGCTTGTTCAAGTCCAAAAACTTGTGTCTCTTATAATCACTGGTAGGATCGGTGGCGACACTTAGCTTATCTTCGGTTGGCAGTTCCTTCACAAAAGTGGTAGAGTCGAACTCAGCATCGCCCTTCAAATTCACTTCGACAACATGATCTTTGTTGGTCAAAAGTTTCTTTTCTTCTTCCTCGGTAGCCAAATATCCAACCAAGTAAGATTCGTCCATGATCTCGTAAGCAGACTCGCTGTGTTCATGGATAGCACTGTCCTTCATCACTTCGGTGATATCCTTACCAGCGTGCTCCAAGAGATACTCAGGACCACCTGGGTGCTCGTCCAAAAACGCAGTCACGTTATAGATCTTTCTCTGGTATAAAGAAACCCAGCAATCATCCTTCTTGGCATGGCTAGCCAAATCGCTCTTGGAATAAAGCGGTAACACTTTAGATGATGACATTTCTCTCTATATTACTATCAGCTGCCCTTGCGACTTTCTTGCTTTCTATAGTGTAAGTAACGAGTGTATATCGCTCTTTATTTCTTCTCTTCTTCTTGTTCTTCTTGTTACACGGTCCTCGTATATTAAAAATAAACGACGCGATAATCCGATGTTAACGTTGATGAACGACTCCTTTTATAAGTCCACTAGAAAAGAGAAAAAAATACCCGAAAAAAGACTTTTTGTATCGGGTGTGCCAACTGAATCACCTTTTGTCAACTGATACCAACTGAAACGCTTCTCTCTGTGTTTCCTAACTCTATACTAAACGGTGTCGTTTGTTAAACTGGCTATGTACATTTCAAATACTTTTCGTTTTATATACGATTTAGAAATTTTCCACTAAATAAAGCAGGCACAGATTTGTATGTCTTCTTAAAGCCGTTAGAACGAGACCAAATGCAACGGAAGTGGGAAGATCACGTTTCGTGAAAAAGATAGTACGATATAGGTACATTAAATTATGGGGAGTGAGACGAAATAGGATGTGCTGTTTGCTTATTGCTCTTCTGGAATGTTTTCCTCGACAAATTGCTTGACGTCTGCGACGAGGTGTTCGATAGATTTGTCCAGGATTAAAACAATTAGACCGTCGCTGCTGATTTCGTACTTGATGTTTCCCTCGTTAGGGATGCATATCTTTTCGTCGAACTTGTCGAACCAAGAGTTTAAGAGGTCCATCTCGTCGACCTGGATCGGAAGTGTGACTTCGTCAACGAACTCATGCGTAGCGTTTTGTTTCTTGGTATCTTCTTTGCTTTCTGGAGCCGGCTCCTCCAGGAGTATAAGCATTCTATAGACGTTTTCTGATGTAGACATTGTGTGTTGGTGTGGATTCGACGGCTCGGTTGGACGCTGTGTTTCCCTAAATGAGTAAGTATGTTTGGCATAAAAGAAGCGATGAGCTCTTCTTAATTGTACTGAAAAATGGCAGGGCTGTTTTTCGTTTCTTTTGGTGTCACGTGGTTATAGTATATTCTATACATATTATGCTATACTATACGCCTAAATAACTATACCATATATTGTACATTAATAATAGTGTCCATGGGGTGAGCACGGCATGTGTTGTTTAGATGTCCGGTATGTCGATCAATGGATTTCCGGATCCCAATTGGGAAGATCCTTGGCCTCCCATTCTTTCTTCTTCGAGTTGTTGGAGGTATAGAGAGTGGTTCACCAAGTTCAAATATGCATACATGAAGTTGGAGAGTAGCACTTGTTGTCGTAGAACCCTTTTTGGATCGCTTAGTTTTAGGTGTGAAAGTCTGTATATGGCACGCTCAACGTGTATTGGTAGCCTGTGATCGAACATGATGACGGTTGATATCGTTAATGGTGGGAGAGGGAACCCGAATGCGGAATCGGTGAACTTCATTGGCGCATTTGGCCTGTCAGGTTTCACCACATCATCGAAAGTGAGTTTACGAGGTGGTAGAGGATAGTTATTGTCAGGTAGTGTGGGGAGCTGTTCCTGTTCAAGCCTTAGTTCCTCCTGAGTCTGGGCATTTGTTTGTAACGGGACAGGTGGGGACGCGGATGCGGATGCGGGTGATGTCGGAGAAGAGTGTATCGACTCGTTAGAGTTTGGTGAGTTCTGCTCCATGGAAGTGAGCATAGGTTCTTTGCTCAAGCTGATATTGCTCTGACCAGAGTTCAAACTAGTGAAGGAGTCTTCTTGGACTGAAAACTCAGATACTTCCACTTCGTCGTCATAATTGTCGTGAGATTTGGTCTTGGATGCTGCGTTTCCATGCACATTACCATCACCCATATTGTTGACATTGTCTTCGTATATTATCGTACCCAATTGGCCACGAGGTTCTTTTTGGAGTTTAACCTCGTCATTAGCTTTTGTAACCGTAACTGCTGGCTGTAACGACGCTTTTCTTTTAGATTCCTTCTTGTCTCGATCAAATTCGATGATTACCTTCCCTCTATGCTTTATCTGTTCAAATTTAGAAAGCTCAGTTTTACTAGACTTCTTCGGACTGATTTTGAATTTAGTGGATAGTCCATTTCCCGATTGTTTTTGTTTTAATTCTCGTACTTGGGTATCATGGTTCAAGTTTGAGTTCAGTTCCTTTAACATTTTACTCTCTGAAGAAGACGTTCTTTTCTTGAAGAATTTAATAAACTTATTTTGACTTTGACCGCTCTTTTTACCCTTTTTGTCCTCGATTGCTGGAAGAGGTTTATCTAAATGCTGTTTTTGAGGTCCAACATGCGATAGCGGCACATTTTTAGCTTCAACCTCTGGTACTGAAACTTTAGATGTTCCCAAGCTTAATGTAGAACTACTGCTGCTTAGAGTACTGTTCCCACTATGAATGCTTGTCTCGCTGGTATTAAGTCCTGTGCTCGAAGAGGGCACGTTATGACGATTTCTTGAATGGTTAATTTTATAAGGGGAAAGATTATCTTTTGGTACGCTTTGAGCTTGTTGGAAGTCAACGGCTGTTGTAGTATTTTGTGACCACTTCCATTTAGTTGTATTATCACTTCTGTCACTCATCACCCTCTGTGAAGTGTTAGCAGTCTCTAACTCTGCAGACAATTCATTGCTAAAATCAGTACTTGAGTCTGCTTCCTCGGTAGATGTGTCACTTTCAAGATCATCGTTTGCAGGAAGAGTAGAGAAAAATTCTTGGACTATAGGTTTTTTCTCGTAGTAGGGTTCATCATTATACATTCCTATGATAGAATTTGGAGAATTGGTGCCGGACGGGGACCTGTGGTTCATTCCCAAGGCACCGTTTTCAATTTCTTCATTTGAATCAAACGATTGAATTCTGTAAGTATTGAATTTACTTCTTCTCAAAGAGTGTCTAGCAGGTAATGTGAATCTATTCTTTATTAGCATCGTTGATGCATATTCGCTATCATCTTCTTCCTGTTGAGGGCCATGATTTTTGTTCTGTTCATTTTCTTCGTCGGGTATGTTATCAGCTACTCTTAGGGTTCTCGCGAGAGTAACAGCGTCCGTATCTGTTAAGCCAGCCTGGTTAGAGAGCTTTGTTAATTCTTCGGTGATATCCTTGAGGGACATCGTACGTCTAGTCTCTTTTAGTGATGGTACAGAAACAGGGAGAAGCAGTTGCTTCGCGTTATCCTCTGTCTGCTGTGTGCCATCTACATCTTCCGAGATTTCAGTATATGACTTCCGTAACCTTGATGGCCTTCTTGCCAATGAATTTTGTGATTGCAAAGATCTTCTACGTAAAATCTTAAGATCGGATAAGGAGTGTGCTTGTACATCATTTGCCGCAGTATGGTCGTCAAGATTCAGGTTTTCTAACGTGTTTTGTACTAATTCTAAGTAGTTTTCCGGTTTCACATTAGGATGTTGATCTGCTCTAACCCATAGTAGATTTTGACTTAGAGATTCACTATGCTTTAACTCTTCTTTTCCATCACTGGATCCCGATGTTGACCGTGATCTTAACTGTCCAGCAACAGACCCGCTCAATACTCTTCGTTTCGGAAGTGGTTCTTGTTGATATGTACTATTTGTTAGATTTGCCTGAGCATCCTGATCCAAATATTCCGCATTCGTCACGTCCATACTGTCATCGGTAAAAGAATAAGTATCATCCTCTTCATCCGCCGTACCTCCGATAGTGGTATCTTCGCCGGATGTAAATGTTTCATCAGGAGTGCCTTCTTGGGTTACCGGCGTTTCGAGAATAGAATCTTGCGATACCGGTGATATGTCACTGTCTGTTGATGTCCCTGATGTAGAACGTCTTTTTATTTCCTGACTATTAACACTTGTCGGTGAGCTCTGCCTCGTTGAAACACGGTATTCCATTTCAGGATCCATAAGAAGATCCATGGATCCTATAGACAACCGTTTCAAATTTTTAACATGTTGAACTTCCTGATCCAAAGATTGTGCTGCAATTAGCACCTCTGATTTCCTCTTATCCCTCTTGGACATAGTCATTCTGTATGAAAACCGTTGCTATTGAATTATGTGCTTCCAGATACCGGCTCCGTCAAATATATCCGCTACTGAAAGCCTCTGTATCACAAATAGAAAGATGCAGAATACCAAACTGATTTAACAATAATGTTACCAGCCGGTATATGTTCTAGATATCTTGGATGAGCTAGAACTCAAAAACCTTCGAAAACTTTTCTATTTGATCCAATGCCTATGTTTATGCTCTTTTGAAGTACAAACTTTCGAGTATCGCAACTATATTGCTAGTAGAATCTTCAACCGTCCTTGTTGACCACCTATAGTTGCTCTACAGGTACTCTTGTTAGACCCTTTTGTTATCCAATTTCAGCCTCAGTTACAGTTCTTTACAGAGTTGTTATATATTTAAAGTTCGAATCTCGTTTTAAATGCGCCGGACGCGAAATGCATGGCTTTTCGCCGTAGTTCTTCTTTGTTTCTATTTTGTTTCTCATTCCTTCATATTTCCATTTTTGCTTAGAAAGAGAAAGACCGGTCATAGTCACGTGCTATTTTTTGATTTACGCTTACTGATCAAAGAGAGGTTAGGAATGCACTCTCAAAGTGGGCTTAACGGCTAACGAGCCCTCTGCTTTTGAAAGTAAAACGACTTTAGCTATTTAATGAATATATAGAGTGTTATTATTATCTGCATTGTTTATTGACATAAGGTAAATTCATTAAATTAGGGCCGGAAAAGAATCGGATCTTGTTAGCGATGAGAAGTTGTTCTTGAAGGCTACGATTGTGATAATTAGTGTTGGTAAGTATAGTAAACGCCATATTAATGATGCCATTGTGCCTAGCCTTGATTTCTTTCCTTCTGGTAGTATTGAATACGATTTTGAGAATGAATTTCCTTGGGGTAGGCCCATAAAATTACAGAAAGTGTGGATGAGAATGCAGGATAACAGGTTACCAGCGCTGTTCAAGAATAGGTGGTTTGTGAATGATCCAAACAGCCATGTATATGTCATTTGTAGAAGCGTTACAAATACGATGTTAATAAAGTTCATCATCCCGAGTGTATATTGTTCATAAGCGTGGTGTAAATGGGCGAATCCAAACAAATTAGGTACTACAAATTTCAGGTAGTTCGCATCATGAATAGTAGAGTTATGGCATAACCTCAAGTAGCATACTAGGATCATTGATGTGTAGAATAACTCTTCGGTGACTGGTCCAAATATATAGTCTCTGAAACCCCAGATATTGCTAAACTCGTAGATAATGTCCTTAAACATATCATTCCACGACTTGTCGGGCATGAAACAGTAATGTAGGAAGGAATCTATCAGAGGAGACGTGTATAGTATAGCCGCTAACTTCATGTGCGATACAACGTCTTTAAAGTAACCTCTGGGAATCCATTCAGGTAGTCCAGTTTTTGGATTATTCAAAAACCCTGGTACTAATCCGAAACGTAGTAGGGTATTTTTGATATCATCACCGTTGAGATACTTCAGAACCAATGGAATCATAATAAGGTTCAAGAGAGTCAACAAAGTGACTGATTTCATCCTGGCCTTGATCACATTAGGGTCATTTCTTCTAATCTTAAAGTCATTGACGTTTTTAGATGCTAAATACACTGCAATAACATACGATACCGATACGTAAATCCCAATGACATCACTCAATCGCTCCATCCCCATGTCTCTCACTCCTTGTATTGCAATCAGAACGGGTGGACTCTGTTTTTAAGAACCTTATTTGTTATTGCGATCTGAGTGGCTTCAAAAGTTAGAATTGGTTTAAATTTCACGTTTATTATGGGAATTGTGATACAATTTGCCTATATGTCCGTACAGAACCGTTTCTCACCAAAAAGACCATAGTATAAAACATTATACCAAGTAACTTCCTCGCATACCGGCTCTTCGATTGATTTAATTTTGGTTCCATTTTTGGCTTCAGTCTCCTTTTCTTCTAAAGCCACAAGGACCGCCTCTATGAGCAGCTGGATTCGAGATTCCTTAGATCCTTCATCCACATTTACTAGAGTTTTATTTTGATTAAGCTGAAACGGTAGACAGTTAACAATAGAAGATATCAGTATCAAACATAACCACACTTTTCTCATTGATTAATGATACCCTAAGTTATTTATCATTCCTTGGTGGGGGCATTTTGCGTATTAATAAGTAGATATCGCTATCTATATTTTATGTGTCACATTCTTTTTAACTGGCGCGCAAGTACGTCTACAGTAGTTGATCATCAAAACAGTCAATGCATAGCAACACTAGTTTTTTGGAAATATAGATTGATCTTGGGTTTGGAATCCGAAATATCTGATGAAAGCAACAGCAGTGGAAGCTCATCTAGTTGATGGGGGAGTCAGTTTTTATGTAAATAACTGTTAATCAGATATAGATCAAATGATTAGTCTCTACTGGTATGACAAATTTCTTCCTTGAAACATTCATCAAATTAATATGGGCGTGTGGTCTAGTGGTATGATTCTCGCTTTGGGTTAATAGCCTAGCGAAGCTTCGATAAACGGAGTTCTCACTACTGCAAAGCATGCGAGAGGCCCTGGGTTCAATTCCCAGCTCGCCCCAATTTGTTTTTTATTTTTTTTTGAATTTCTAGTTTTCACGTGACTTCGTATAGATAATTCGGTTCCAAGATATCATTCAAACTTTTAAAAAATTCAGCAGTACGTTCTAAAAGTTAAAGGTAAGCCCATTGGTTGGGTAACGTAGTGGAAACAAAATACAATTTAATTAAAGTACATTCACGATATACTTTCTAGAACAACTGTTCGTTTCTGAAATTGCAGAGTGTAAAGTTCTTTTTGAAGCAATTTATAGAAGAAGAAAGCTGCTTGTTCTAAATATGATTCCTACAAGAACGAAACTTGGAACACAATTGTGCTTCAAAAATGGTAAATTGGCACTACCTCATCAAACTATCAACAATCTAAGATATTTGTCATCTACTAGGCTCCAATTGAACAAAAATACAACTGTTGATGAGAATTCAACTACACATTTTGGGTCTAAAACTGTTTTAAAGGAGGAGAAAGAAAAACTTGTCGGTAATGTTTTCTCCAGTGTAGCTTCAAAATACGATGTTATGAACGATATTATGTCTCTTGGTATCCACAGATTATGGAAGGACCATTTCATTAATAAGTTGGATGCAGGTAAAAGACCAAACTCTACTGAACCATTGCATTTTATTGATGTAGCTGGTGGGTCTGGAGATATCGCGTTTGGTCTTTTGGATCACGCTGAACAGAAATTCCATGACGTGGAATCTACCATGCATATCGTTGATATCAATGCTGATATGTTGAAGGAAGGTGAGAAGAGAGCTATGGAGCAAGGGAAGTATTACAATGATCCTCGTGTGACATTTTTAGTTCAAAATGGTGAAACTCTGGAACAAATTGAGTCAAACTCCAAGGATATCTACACTATTTCTTTCGGTATCAGAAACTTCACTAATATTCAAGCTGGTTTGAACACTGCTTACCGTGTGCTAAAACCAGGTGGAATCTTTTTCTGTTTAGAGTTCTCAAAAATCGAGAACCCACTAGTAAATCTAGCTTACCAAAACTGGGCTAAGGTGTTGCCTGTTATGGGATCTATAGTTGCAAATGATTACGATTCATATCAATACCTTGTAGAATCCATTGAAAGATTCCCCAGTCAAGAAAATTTCAAGTCTATGATCGAAAAGGCAGGGTTTCAATCTTGTGGATATGAAAATCTAACTTTTGGTACATGCGCTATCCATTGGGGTATCAAAACATAGTTAGTTATATTCCAAAATTCGGAAATGAAAATACGATTCGTGTATGTACTTTTAATTTTTGTTTTCCTCATGGCATAATATAATATGTATATAAAATCACATATAAAGTAGGAAAGATTGTAAAAATCCTATATATTCAATTTGAAGACTTTGGGTTTTGTGACGCGCTTTCCTATAATTTTACATTCATTTTGTGTTAAAAACTATAACTTATGAATCTATGCATTTATCTAGAGAAGATGTAGTCTATCACGTTATAAAGAATGTCTAGCATTCCAAGTTTCTAATTCTTACTGGAACATCAATCGATGCCACTCCGACACTATTCTCGAATTTTACACTAACACGTACACAGTACATTCTGGAGCACAAGCAACTCTCAAATGTGGGGACCAGAGTTTCTTTAATCTCATTATCTAATTCGAGATTAACTGTTACCTCCCTGTCATATTCCTTATCGTTGCTTTGAACCCATTCGTGCAGCAGTTCTTCTTTCATCAGTGTGCTATAATTGCCATGGTGGTTAGAACTGCCATGGGAAAGAGACGTGTGTAGGCTCAATTGTGAGTCATTGTGGTTTGGCGTGCTGGATCCAGATATTTTTTCCGTTGAATTGTTCAACGTGTTTTCCTGTTTCTTGAACACAGTATTTAAACTCTTAATGTCAATAATAAGGGAAGCTAAACTTTCAATGTCATTCATTAATTGAGGGGTAATGAAATCCGAAAATCTAATTTCTTGTTGAGTGCTGGAATTTGATCTAGACTTGTTGTATAATTCATTGAGCTCTTTGAGTTGCTCATTAAATCTTGCCTTGTATTCACGAGCCCTAGTCAGGTATTCTCTAAAAGTGTTCATAATATCCTTCATTCTATCTGTATTCAACAAAAGTTGGGCATTCAATTTCAGCGGGAATGAACTGATAGCCTTGCACGTAATACATATTAGTTGTGTTGTTACCAACTGGATTTCTGGTGGTGAATGTGGTTCACTGTTGTTAGCTTGAATACATCTCAGATGTATGTTCAATTGCTCCAATACTTTCCTTTCTTCATCTAGCAGTGATGATTGCAAAGATTTCCAATTTGATTGATCGTGCTTATTTTTGTTATTGAATTGATTAGTTTTTTTCAACAACGAAGGTCTTAGATACGGAAGCCCATCTTCGGGTATTTCACAATCTAGCATTATAATACCACACTTTGGTGAACTGCTAGTGGCAGAGCTTGAAGAATCGTTTTCCGGTGAAGTGGCATTACTGCTGCTGTTGCTGCTACTACCATATAGTCCACTGAAAATACTCTTCTTCAGCCTGCTCTTAGACTTGGATCTATGCTTTATAGTGTAAGGGAATTCAGATTCAACTGAGTTTTTTGGTCCTTTAGAATATTTGACATTTCTTACGGGGAAAGCTGCAGCATCTGGGTTTATTCTATTCCCAATATGAAGTTGGTTGAGTTTCCTGTTGACAATATCGGTAGAGTCGACGTTGGTATCATTGTCTATTGTGCCGCTAATATCGGTATTGTTTATGTCACTAGCAGTAATGCATTCACCATCTTCAAGTTTTTTAAACACTTTTTCAAGAGCTTCCATTCTTTCCTCTATTAATTTCTGTAGAGCGTTCATCTGTTTTATTGGATCACCCTCGCCAGTCAATGGCTGACAGAATCCAAAAGGTATAAATCTAAGATTGTACTCCTTTTCCTTCATAATAGTCAATTCACTTGTCTTGCTGTCCTTACCCACAATTCTTGCATCTATGGTATAACTGACGGATACATTTTCCCCACATAAATCATTAGTCAAAATGGGAGAACCTTTGGTGCCTAAATGACCGTAACCAAGCATAGAATTCAATTTGATATTAGAGTAACGGGCATGGTTTTTGTATTTATCTACACCGAAACTGGGCGGTACTAGACAATGGCAGAAAATTTCGTGTTTACAAGAGATGTCAAGCAACTGATTTGGGAACTTGAAAGTGAAGAACTTCTTGTAACGAACACCTGGCTGCAAAAATCTATCGTTGTTTAACCCAAGCACACAACCGTCTTGGTCGATATCACCGGGGGTATACTGGAAACCCGTTGCTAGATCGATATTTGAGTATGACCAACTTGCGGAAAGATCAACCATTCTCAAAAATCTTTTGATGGTACGCTTACCTTGTTTCTTATCGATAACACATGTGCAACCTTCCAAAGTAACGTAAAACATTTCAAACCTTAGAGGATGTTGCGACCTATTTTCTATGACAACATATCCGTTAATAATATCACCAGAAGTATATTCCTTCAAGATAGACTCCTCTTCAGGTTTCTCCGAAAATGGCTTCGTTGCTTTCTTTAAGATCCGGATGTTTACATCGACAGGAGTAGACACCTTGGGTAAAGAGTAAAGTTTCTCGATATTGATATTATCAGAGTCATTCAAATCATCAATAATAGCCTCATATCTCGTACTTAGCGCTTGCAAGTTACTCTGGACCACTGATGATGGTATAGTGGCCAAACTATGCAAACTCTGCAAGCTTTGTGTTGAAGCTCCGTTTATATCACCACGAGAGAGTGGTGGACTAGACGGACACTCCAGTTGCGATACCGTACTACCATCTGTCAGCTCGGCTTGTTTATATTGGGATTGTACTTCTTGATAGCTGGGCGGTAAGTCATGTTGATCGGGGTTCACATTACCGCGCGGAATATTCCGATGCAAGGCATTGTACATTTCGAACGATGGAAGAACATCCACCATATGGTGTGTGTCTGCACCCTCAACAGCATCAGGGCTAACAACAAGACCATCTCGACTCGACATTGCACTCAAAGAGTGCTGTTGTGATGCATTAGTAGAATGGCTGGATCCATTACCGCTAGTAAACGAATTCCGGAGTCTAAATAATGTAGATGTGGATGAACTTCGAAAGAACAAGCTTGACGTCGAAGAAGTATTTCTCAAGGCACTTCTTCCTCTTGCCGATATCTCATCTTCCGTTTGTTGTTTTCTGAGCTGTGGTCGCATCTGAAGCACCTTAGAGCACGCGCCTGTTGGACTTTTGTATCTATGATTTCACCTTCTTTGGTTGACTTAAGTTGACACAAAATCTTGTGGCTTCCAAGACTTGTGGAAATTTTATTGGGGTTATTTTGGGTGTGTTTTCGATACGTTCAATCCAAGTCCAGTACACTCAAGCTCTTAACGTAACGCTTCGCTGTACTACTGCCTTTTTGGTAACTCTTAAACACAGGCACTTTTTCGGATATATTCTTGCTGCACTTTCGCTTTATTTTTGTTACTTTAGTTCCAAGACTGTGGAAACATATTTAACATACAAGGCTTTCTTTCTTTAAATATAGCTATTTCGGGATTTTCCAAATCCATGGAGCTGAAAGACACAGAGAATAGCATGGCGATTTGACCTGGGGAACGGGGATTGAGAGGCAAGAAGCTGTATGGTTAAGGTTCTGAAAATTTCAGGAGTGGGCGTACATTTCTATACATATACATATATATATATATATATATATAAATATTAGTTGAGATGGTGTGAAGGGTATCAATTCTCTAAGTATTTATAGCTTGCTTGGGCAATCTCTTGGATCGTTTTTATGTTCTGGTAGTCATTTCTGTTCATACCTAGGGAGAACGAATTCCATATGGTGTCAAACTCAATGGTATCCATCATATCGTCGCGCTCGATAAACCACCGGTGTTCCTTGGACTTCTTATGTCGTTCTCTGTCATTTTCCATTCTGTGAAGCACAGTCGGAAGTTGAGAGGTGTTTGGCAAGTTTAGCACCAAATGCTTTCTGTATGCTTCTTGGAGAATGAACGCCTTGGATCTCCTGTCTACTAAAATCTGGAGGCACTGAATTATGGATTGTTCGCACGTTGGTTGTTTTGTGTGTTCGACCCATTCGAACTCAAAGCTCTTCTCATTGATCTTATTCCATATAGACTCCGAGAATTGGTCAACGATGTGCGATCTATCTAACTCGAGCAGCTTCTGGTACTTTTCGAGCCCGTCCTCCTTGTAGGGCTCGAAATTCAATGCATTTGAATCACTCTTTACAAGCGAGATGATAAACTGCAGCACTTCGATCGAGACGTCTAGATTCGTTAACGATTTCCAGTCTTCCTTCGGAAGCACTATGTCAACCATTTTGTTCAAATCCAGGAGCAAAAACTCGAATAATACTTTCCCCTGGATGTTCCACTGTCCGTCGACATTTTTCAAGCATCTGGGCCAGAGCGACGATATTATTCTGCTCCAGTATATTAGAACGTTCAATCTATCTAGAGAGTCCATGTTCAATGCAGTTTCAAAGAAACACTGTTGAAAGTCCTCATAGTGGTGTTCGAAATGTTTCAAATAGAACTGTACTGGGTCCGTGAATGCAGAGCCGGAAGATGAGCCGGAAGATGATAATGCTGCTCCGCTTGGCGATGTGTCTCTCTTCTTGTGAAGTGTTTTATGCAGGTTTTTGATCACTTGGACGAATTGCAACCTGGCTTCAAATGCATCCATGGCGTGTGTGTGTTTCAGGTTACGAGGGATAGTTTAGAACTGGCTGCAAAATGACTACCTTTTTGATGCTTATGGCTTGTGTGATATATATATATTTGCTTCTATGCATTCCAATTTAATATTTTATTCATAATTTTAACATTTCAAGCATCAATTATACAACTAAATCTTAGAAATAATGCCTTTAAGATGAAAAATACTACATCAGAAAAAGAATTTGAATTTGACTAGGGTAAAGAAAGATTAAAGACTATTCTGTATTACAATATAAGAGAAGAGATACATTGATATACTATATATATAAATATATATATATATATAGATAGATATGGTATAATATAAACACAACGGCATGCTAGTAGAGAGCACTCGTTTTAGTAATTTTTTTTTTGTTTAATTTTTTGTATTTGTTGTTTTGCTTGCTTGGTTGCTTAGTTTTGAACTTAGTGAGAGGTTCCTAAATCTGACGGATGTGCAGATGAGTTACTCTGGTGAATTGGAGAATTGGAGCTACCGACCTGTGGTGGAGGAGTATTCAGCCACGCTACGCTCGATTGTTGAGACAAGTGCTGGTTTTGGGGAAATGGCTGTTGATTTTGTTGTTGGCCCTGGTTATGGCTGTGACTGTTAATGTGGCTATGGTGCTGATTATGACTGTGACTATGATTTTGTTGCTGCTGTTGCTGTTGCTGTTGCTGTTGCTGCTGTTGCTGTTGCTGTTGTTGCTGCTGTTGTTGATGCTGGAGTTGAAATTGAAGCTGAAGTTGATGCTGGAGCTGCTGTTCCTGATCCTGTCGCAGCGGCACAGATTCCATACCGCCCCAGAACGAAGTCAACATTGGAAGCTTGGACGCCTGCAATGGCTCGGGCGACTGTGGCGGCGACTTGCACTTACTGAGCTTGTTCAAAGCATCGATAAGCTCCCTGTCTCGTCTAGAGACACTGCCATTGCCATTACCATTGCCATTACCATTGCCATTACCACCGTTGCCGTTACCGTTCACGTTTCCACCGCCATTGGACCCAGCATCGTGGCCGTGCCCATGACCATGCCCATGCCCATGGCTATGGCCCATGAGCCCCTGGGGGGCCGCATACCCATGCTGGTGGTGACCTTGCCCATGCGAATCTTGCGAATCCTGCTGCAGCAACAGCGACGTGGCCATCGCCATTGCCGGCGACGACCCGGTCGAAGACGATTGCGATGAAGGCTTCCCGCCCCCAATCAGACTCCCAGCAACATCAAGACCACCGCCCTTTACCCTAGACTTCGACTTCCCCTTCGTCCCATTACCAACATTTTTCGTCACTGAATTCGCCATTCCTGCTCCACTTCCAGCAACGTTCTTCGACCCCTTCTTCCGCCCACTACCAGGCTTCCGCCCCTCAGCTAGCGTCTTCGCCTTCCCAGGCTTCCTACCACTCCCTGGTTTACGTCCATCACTCAGTTTCTTAGCCATCGCGCGCGCCTTTGTCTAATGATGTTTTCTATTCGCAGCTTATCACTAAAAATGCTGCACACGTTTCCCCTGATACACGCGACTTCACACACAAAGAAATCCACTTACAACGGATAATCCCTTTATCTAAATGTTCGCACACTCGCTATACCCTCTCGATACAATCGCTAGGTGCTTATCCAGAGCTTTTCTTGGACCTTTCAGACTTGCTCTTAGCTTTGTTGATTTGAGCTGAGTCTTGGTGCGTTTTATTGAATGTTTTGATGAAGGTAAAGAAAAAAAAAAAAAATTTAAAAAAAAAAACCACTAAAAAAAAAAAAACCAAAAAAAAAAAAAATAAAAAAAAAAAACAAAAAAAAAAAAACAGGAAAAAAAAAAAACATCGTTTCTTTTCGTTCGCGGAGGGGGAGAGAAGAAGAAAAAAAAAGACACCGGAAGTCATGTGATATGCACGTGCCGCAAGATTCCCCAGTCATGTGACACTCACATGACCAAATTCTCGGTCTTGTGTGTGTGTCTTTTTTTTTTTTTTTTTCCTTTCCTTTCCGTTCCCTTCCTTCATTTCTCCCCTCTAACGATATGATATGAAGACATGGCGTATTTCTAATAGCCCCAATATGCTAAAGAAAGCTTGTGCTCATGCTGCGAAATACAGGATAGGTAGCAAAGCAAAGCAAAGCCAAGCACAGGCAGACAGGAGCATTGAGATAGGCCTTGTATTGTTGAAGATTAAACATCGGAATAAGCAGGCAGCAGGTAACAGTGGTATTTCTGGATTTCTGGATATAATATAAGATAGGTGCAATGAGTGACAAGATTACAGTTCATATCAAGTCTGGACAGAACAATTGGAGCGTTGAAGTGGAGCAGAGTGCTACTATTCGTGGGTTCAAGGAGAAGATTAGCGAGGTGAGCGATGTTCCAGCGGATAACCAGCGGTTGATTTACTCTGGGAAGATTTTGAAGGATGGGGAGACGGTTGAGTCGTACAAGATCCAGGACGGGCATTCTGTGCATATGGTGAAGTCTGGTGGCGCGAGGGCAGCATCTGGGACGTCTGGAGCATCAGCAGCTGCAGAGCCAGCATCAGGAGCATCAGGAGCAGCCAATTCCAACGGTGGCGCCGCAGTTCCAAGCAACATATCTGCAGGTCAGACAGGCGGTTTTAATCCGTTGGCAGATTTGACTGGAGCACGTTACGCAGGGCTCACGAACTTGCCCTCTGCGGATATGTTTGGGCCTGACGGTGGATTGAACAGCGGGGAAGGTGCAAATGCGGAATCGATGCTTCACATGCTGGAGAATCCTATTTTCCAGTCGCAAATGAACGAAATGTTGAGCAATCCGCAGATGGTGGACTTTTTGATCCAGCAAAACCCTCAATTGCAAGCATTGGGTCCTCGGGCCAGGGAGGTTTTGCAGAGTCCGTTCTTCAGACAGATGATGACCGACCCACAGATGATCAGACAGTCGATGCAGATGGCTAGTTCTATGGGTCTTTCCCCTGACGGGGGCGCAGCGTCATCGTTCCCTGCGCCTGGATCTGCAGGTACCCAGTCCACTACTGCCACGCGAGATGATGCGTCTGGGACCTCTGGAAACACTGGAAACACTGGCGCATCCTCTGGAAACACCGGTGGTGCGGCCGCTAACCCATTCGCTAGCCTCTTTGGAAATGCTGGCGGCGCCGGTGGCGCTGCTGCTGCGGCAAACCCATTCGCTGGCCTATTTCCTCAGGGACAACAACCGCAATTCAACCCAGAGTTGTTCGCAAGCATGTTCGGTGGCGCGGCTCAACCACCCACACAGCCAGCTGACAACAGACCGCCAGAAGAGCGCTACGAATCTCAGTTGAGACAGTTAAATGATATGGGTTTCTTCGACTTCGACAGAAACGTTGCCGCGTTGAGACGCTCAGGCGGCTCTGTCCAAGGAGCACTAGATGCTTTGCTAAATGGCGATGTCTAAGTATACTATTACCTCCTTTGCCCCGTTGATATTGATATATTACCATGTATAATTAATTTTAACTACGTTAAATAAACTAAACCCAACCTTTTAACTAGTTCGGAGTTTCCTTCCCTACTTTAAAAAGTTACTACCACTACCACTTGGTCACTATATCCCTTAACCGAGATAACCTGCTTGATATCGAGCTGTCTTCTGTGCCACGTATCAGGGTTTCGTACATGAGATCGAGGATCCTGTCCTTGTCGTAGTAGCAGCTCCATCTTGGGTGGCCCACATAATCTGCATCCTGCAACACCTGTGACAAACCGGTCTTTATGTAGGACCCCACACATTCCAAAATTTCCTCCTCAGGAGATCCCACAGGTTCGTAGCCACAGAGAAGCACGTATATTACTGCAAGGTTATCGCTTGGACTAAACCCAAACCATTGGGCTATCTTTTGGATCTTTTCAGGAAGCACAAATTGAAGCTTCCACGATTTGTAGTATTCCACACTGGAAATCTTGTCCAACGTTTGCTTTATACGGGTTATCTCATACATCACAGTATTGACGTTCAAATGGTATACCATATCTAGAGGAACAGACAAGTATGACCACACGCACTCTTGGGAATGTACGTCTTTCAATCTGCATGCATATTGCTCGTTAAGATCCATATCGCAAAGGTCCAACGATACCGTTTCTTTGCACGAATTACAACACAATGTCACCACAGAATCTTCACAGAAACTTACTGAAAGCCCTCTTGACACTATCGCTACAGGGTTCACAAATTGCGAGTCCCAGCATATGGGAGATGTCCTGGTAGCCTCCACGACCTGCCGCAGTCCTTCGTGAATCCTCTCTCTGTTGAACAAATTTTCTTTGTTACCAACGGTATCAATGACCTTCACATATGGCGTAACCCTTGTCAAAATCTGTTCCAAGTCTCCCCTGGATGTTACTTTCGACCTGCTTCTGTACCTGTACTTGTTGATCCGATGCGAACCTTTGGCTATTTTCTCTACCCATTTCACCATATACTGCACATCATCTTCGGTACGACTCTTGCTCCCTCCTAAAACATGGGCCAAACGGTCCATCCGTTCTCTAAGGTCCGCCTCCATAATCTCTTAGACCTTATCGTCAGCGTCAATTGCCTCACAGTCGCTCCCTTTCCACTTTATTGAGCGAGAAAGAATAATAATAGTAGTACTCAGTAAATCAAGTTTTAAATATATATATATATGTGCTTAGCGCTCCAACACTTCGGAACAATTTCCAGTATTCAATGCACACAAAGACCCAAGATCCAAGAATCGCCCTTCTTCACCATTGAATGACTGCTATGACCTCCCAATACATACCAGTCGCCGTACGCAACCGTAGAAGTGGCCCAATTGCAGCCAATCAGCACGCCATTGGGCCATCGTGATGTTTAACTATTCTTCCGAAACTCTTCTCTAAGCATCTAAACCTCTACACCACATACAAAAATCCAAAAATTTTCACATAATGAGGCCCCATTAAACACTGCTTAGCCCGCAAAAAACGGCCTTGAACGGCCGTTTCAGCCCCAGTTCTCTCGCACAGCACAATGCTGCTCTCCACAGCTACAGTCCAGTATACATATCTCCAAATTGACCTCTCTGGAAGCAGCCATCTACCCTGTTTCACCTTCTCTCTTGCCTTTTTTCTCGTTTTTCCATGATTTTATTCAATTCTGACGCATTTCATTGTCGATTTCTTTAGAAACCAAGTATAATAAAATATCTTTGATACCACCAGTTGTGGTAGAAGGAGAAGAAGGAAAAAAAAAAAGGATACCTTTATCAATTGAGTTCGATTCGGGTGTTGGATTAACCTTTGTTGTGTCCTGGGACTTCTTATAGGCTTGAAAGAACGAGTGCTTTCTGTCTTGCTTATTAGTTAATATCGGTGGAAAAGACGAGAATTTGATAATTGGACATTATAATAACCAGGAAAATGCCAGTTTTAGAAGATTACCAGAAGAACTTTTTGGAGCTTGCCACGGAATCCAAGGCGTTGAGATTTGGTGAGTTTACGTTAAAGTCTGGCCGTAAGTCTCCATACTTTTTCAACTTGGGTCTTTTCAACACGGGGAAGTTGCTTTCGAACTTGGCTACTGCTTATGCGATTGCGATTATCCAATCCGACTTGAAGTTTGATGTTATCTTTGGTCCAGCTTACAAGGGTATTCCATTAGCGTCGATTGTGTGCGTGAAGCTAGCTGAGATTGGGGGCTCGAAATTCCAAGATGTGAGATATGCTTTCAACAGAAAGGAAAAGAAGGATCACGGTGAAGGTGGGAACATTGTTGGTGCGGCATTGAAGGACCAGAGGGTGCTTATCATTGACGATGTGATGACCGCTGGTACCGCTATCAACGAAGCTTTCGAGATCATTGCGAAGGAGGAAGGTAAGGTTGTGGGTACGATCATTGCCTTGGATAGACAGGAAGTTGTGAACACAGAAGATGCAGAAAGATTGAGTGCCACTCAGGCCGTCTCAAAGAGATATGGAATCCCAGTGCTAAGCATCGTGAACTTGTCTAATATCATCAGTTTCTTAGATGGTAGAATATCTCCAGAGGAAAGAGAAAGAATGGAAAACTACCGCCTAACATACGGGGTGTCTGAGTAGCCCGTACTATCTCTCTCTTTTACACTTTAAACTCTTAGACTTATGTATTTAATTTTAACCAGACACATATTATTAGACTAACTACTAATAATACTCATAATAATCATCATCTTAATATTAACTGTAATTATTCTCATCATCGTCTTCTTGGTTATTGTAGTTGTAGGATTGGTAATATTACTACTATTATTATTATTATTAACTATATGATATTGTTAACGTCTTACTACACGGAATTTATTCTTTGGTGCCTTCATCTGCTTCTCGGAAGCACCACCTGCGGCACCAGCACCTATCTGCTGCGATGGAGGAGGTGCATCGTATAATGACTTTGTCATCGGATGTTTCATCAAAAATGGACTATGTAGAGGAACAATATCGTTCATTGGCGTTCCCTTCAACAACGGAATCTTACTTGGCTGCACTTCGTCAAATTCGTGACCGTAGGGTAGTTGTTTAACCCCTGCTAAGGTGGTAGGATGACGCTTTAGATACTCACCAATACGTTTCATAAGAACCCTCTTATTAGGAATATCATTTACAAATGGCTTGCCTTCACTTTTGATTAACACGCGCACTCTGCCGGGGTTACCGAAATCCTGAGGATGTGTCTTACTTCCTTCGAAAATAGATGGAATGCCCAGCGATCTAGCCGCATCAGCTATCGTTTTGGCCACAGGATTCTCAACACACAGCTCTACTGGTGCCCGTCTACCCTGAGCATGACTTCTTCTAGCATCGAAATAACATGGATACAACATTTGGAATTCCTTAATCTCATCCAACTCTGCCTTCGATAGAGCATGGCTCTTCTCAACTTTACCCGTCTCTGAGTCGATAAAACTAAATCCAGCACCACCCTCCTGACTTGAGGTACCACTTAGCTGTTGCTGCTGCTTTTGTTCCTCTTCATCTTGACTTCTCACTACTGTAGGTACGATCTTGGGAGCCACTGGTGTCTTTAAAGAGGCGTCCAATTGGGCAAGATCCATATCTAAATTATCGATATCATCGATATCTTCAATCTCCTCTATAACTGGCATATTTTGTGAGTATTTTTGACCGCTCTTAGGCACTTAATCACCTCCGCTTTCCCTTGGTTTCCTCCTTTAACACTTTCTACGTTGTCTTAAGCAGAACTAAGAAGCTTCAAAATTTTTCAACATGTATATTAAAGGTTTTAATATTCAAATCTAAAGGATATGTATATACGACTAACAAAAACATATGAACAAGAAACTCTGATATGAACGAAAACTAGAATCAACTTAGGAAACCTTTGAATTGCAGCATGGATTCTCAGTTGGTACGAGATGCAGTAGATTTGCTTGCAACGTTAGATCAAGAACAACGGAATGATCTTTCAGTACATTTGTACTCTGCTCATCTCTTAAAACATCTGCTCTACCGAGCTAACAAAGATGAGAAAAAGATATTGAGAACGGAAACGTTTGTTAAAACGGTTTTAAAGGAGGACTGGACGGCATGGCCTAGTGAAAATGTCATTATAGATCCCAATACGACTTCATTGTATGAAGATCAAAGTGTAACAGAAACACAGAAAACAAGATCAGAATCAGGCCTGGAGCCGGGACAATTGGATCAAGAGTCTTTGAATCATGCTACAGAAATGCTCTATGGGGAGCTAAATGCATTCTGGCAACAGAAGCTGAAGGAAAGCTTTAATAATGGCAAGGAAAGGGATGAGAAGGAACAACAAGATGCAGAAGAAGAGGGAGAGGGCACCGAAGAAGAGACAGAGGGAAACAAGGAGAAATTCAATGGCTATGCTGGCACAGTATTGGATATCAATCAAATGGATCTACCAGATGACATTTTCCAGAATACACTCTTCAAGTTAGATCAATTCATCGGGACTTTGCACTTGGATGCCGCGGAGAAGAATACAATCTCATTGTCTACAGTTCCTAATGAGCCACAAATTAAACTCACCAAGGAAGAATTAGGGAGCGTTCAAACACAATCTTTGAAAGGAAAAGCGAAATATGACTACAAAGATATAATAGTGCACGCTTGTGCCTCAGGAGAAGATATGTCCCAAGAATACCTTAAGGCAGTAGAATTATTCCAAGATTTACCGAAAACTCTTGACAAATCTCAATTCGTACTACCAGATTCATTCTTGAATAAATTTACTCATATCAATCTGGGTACCTTTGACGACTCACAGGGGTCATCCGATGATAGTAACTTGAATAATACTGGAGTGAAGCATAAGAAGAAGAAAAAGACCAAGAATTCAAAACAAATACAAGAAGAAGAGGAAATAACAGACGAGCCTGAAAAAGAATCAGAAGCCGAATCCTTTGTAGAACTCAAAAGAATATTTGGCGATCGCAGGAATGATCCAAATGCTAGAAGGGAGGCTAGACTACTTCTCAGAAAGGACGAATTTGCAAGAGACAAGAAGATGTTCTTTACAGTTTTGGAACACCAAAAGAAGGGTTATTCCAGTACTCTAAAAAGGAAACCAAAAAAGAAACTAAATACTTACGGAGATGCATTAGATATAGACACTGACTATGGATTTGCTGATTTGGACTGAGCTTTATTGATTTCTTCGAATACCACATCCAATATCTCTAAGATTAGACTAGCATTTAAATATTCATTTTGTAGCATCGCATGTAACCTATAACCAGCATTACTAGCATACATCGTTCCAACGACTTTGCCACATGTTTCTACCATAAACTTTTCAAGCATCGCCTGCGATTCTATACTTGCCCGGTTTATTTCACCTTCAGTTCTTGGAGCAGGTTGAGGAACACTACTACTCTTGAAAAATACTCCATCGACCCATATAATAGAGTTCAACTTAGAGATACAAAATGACAACTTCTCTGGTGATTTGATTCTTTGTATCAAATCTTTGATATATTTCTCAATAGTACTTCCCAATAATCGTTGCAACACTACAATGATTGCCCTTCCGCGCAGCCACCCTGAGTTAGATTGATTCAGTGCAAAAAAAGATATAAACAACTCACATATAGGCTTGACTAATGTACCAGGGCCGTTTGCTTTGGCTGAGGAGTAAAAATTCCGTTCATCTTCAAAAAAATCTAGCTCTTCCTCTAGCTCACTAGTATCCCGTAGTAAATCAGAAGGTATATTGGTCACTTCACCTACGCTATTATCAGCTTTCATTAAAACCCACGATCTTCTTTGATCTTCTTTGATCTCTGAACTATCGCTGAGATTTTCTTTAATCTTGAATGTGTTTGAAACATCCGTTAAGTATTTTCTAAATTGTTCATCTTGACAGATTTCCCTGATCTTTAACAGTTCCTGCATGTAGTGCTCAAGCCTTCTTCTTCTCTCTTCATATAATAATGTTTTAGAAACATGATACTTCAAAGATATCTTTACTCTTTCTGGGAAACCATCGGAAGTTTGCAGGTATCTCATTTTGAATGGGTACTTCTTTCTCAAGTAGGTGTTTAGTCTATAAAATTCACTAAATCTTCTTGGAACATCCCAAGTAACTAACTGCTTGTTGAATATGTGTTGCACAGTCATCAAATAATAAACAGTTTCTTTACCGTTCTCTGACGATATATCTGTTAGATAAGACTTGATGGAAATTTTTGCTCTTCCATATAAACTGTTGGAATCTTCATGGACCATGTATTGCTGTTTCAATAGTTCCTGATATTCCAATTCTCTTCTCAAAGTTCTTTCTGACTTTCTTAGTAGTACCAATCTTGATTGATTATTAGTTAACTCTGCCTTTAAGATCAAGTGATGTACAAGTTGTAACTGCTTGTTTAAAGATTCAATAGATAAAGCCAGTTTTCCAATTTCCTCCTTTAAATTAGTGTAATTGATAATATTTGAATCATTATAAGTGCTACTGCTCATTTTGTTTGAGCCACTGAGACTTTCCTGACTGCTATTAGCTACCGAGTACGGATCAAATGATGTTCCTTCTGTTTCGTTTACATGATCCTCCTCATTGATGGATGTATCTCCGAATAATCCATCTTGAAATAGGCTTTCAGTTTCGTTTCCGAAAAGATTAGAAAATGACTTCTTGTGGGCTACCTTTTCTTTTGTATCATCAACTTTTAAATCTGTGTCATGGTTTAGAATATCATCGAGAGCTTTCCCTAAATCACCATGTGTAATTAATTTAACAGTATCAGCTTGAACGTTATCATTCGGCATTTTTGAAGATTGTATGGAGTCAATGTGCTCCTTTATAAAGTTGAAATCCGATAGCATTTGAAAAAAGAGCTCTGATGATTTGAATTTAGGAAACCAGTTATCGGTAATACTTTTCAACGCCATCTTTTGTAATAGGAGCATGCTTTTCCTAGCTTCGAGTGCACTAATCTTCTGGATATTTTTTGAGCATTCTGATAAATCATCATTACTTTCAACAAACTCTTTGATGGTCTTAACATTAATTGGATCTAGATGCATTAGGTGATCCAGAGTGCTTTTTGTAGTGAGGAATTTTGTATAAAGCTCCTTGAGGTCTTCTTTAATATCATTAGAGGTTTCCACCTGTATCTCATCATTCGATATATCTTCTAAAGGATTCCTTAGATGCTCGATGAATAACCAGAGCTGAAGATCAATTGCACCAGACTTATCGGAGGAGGATTCAAGGAATGACATAACATAATTTGAAGATAAACCGCTGCTGAGAATATCCTGTACCGTTATTGTTTCTATAAACTTTTGGAAGTTTGCTAGTTGTTGGTCTAAAACGTTTTTTGATTGAGTACTATCCGAATTGTAAGGTAGTAAAAATGATAATTTGCTATCGATAAGATCCAAAGCAAGATATATTCTTTTCTTACTCCCGGAGTATTTTTTTTCAATTTTAGGAGAGTCATGTTCTTCAATATCCTTTTTCATTCTCAAAGCCTCTATCCATAACCTTACCTTCATTGTAGTCAATTGGTTAACCCCTGTAACTGAGCTTAATTGCTTTAAGAAAGATTCATACTCCTCTTCAACACCATAAATAGCGGAAACGTCAATGTTAAGGTTTTTATCCACACCTTCATCAGAAATAGAATTAACATCTTCATGTTCAATTGTTTTTGAGAGAACTGCACGAAGTTCAGTGATTTGTGATCTTTCCTTTAGCACTTGAGAGCAAATATCAATGAGCTTTGTATTCCAGAAGTCTGGATTGGAAATCTTTTCTACGAGGACTTGAAGCACCGAACATGCCACAATTTCTCGTAGAATCGGCCTCACAAACGGTGATTCCAATTCTTTGGGATCTATCAGAATTTTCAGTAGGTCATTTGCCAATTTTCGCGAGTATTTTTGAATGTCATCTGACCTTTTCTCTTGACTCAGTGTAAGGGTTAGAGCTTTGTGAATCCTGTATTGTTTGTTAAATTCGACCGCTACGGCGAAATCAACATCCTTTTCCGGCTTATCCATTGAAAGGCCACTAGTAATCGTCTCTTGGGATATATAGAATGTAGTGTAATGCTTTGTTAGCAGTGGAAGAATTTTTAGGATAAGCAGTTGACATAAATCTACATCAGACAAGGCTGAACTTAATCGCACAATTGCATCACTCAAAACCGACTTCACAGCGTTTGGAAAATTATCAGAATCGCTAATTGAACGGAACCAAGATTCAATAAAGTTCTTGACAATATTATCAAGCAATACTTCGATTTCCTTCGATAACGGTTCGTTTTCGGGGAATAATAACTCAGAAGATCTGCTGCTACCGAGTCCCTGCTGAACTTTAAAGCTGGCATCGCAAAATTTAAGAACCCGCCTTCTTGGCGGTTTGGCTGGCTTCTCATTTACAATGAAATATACTAAACAACTCAGTATAAAGACCAATGATAGGATAATTGTAGAAATCGTTATCCATGAAGAAGACAAAAGGAAGACCAATATCAGGAAGCCCGCTCCCCATTTTGCCCTGTCATCTATCCCGGACATTGGAACTAGGGAATTACGATAAGCGTGATAGAGAACCAGCACTTAGAACAATGGGATTTGCGTCGACTTATAATAAAACTATCTTTAATTTTTATTGAATCGAGAGTAAATCGTTGTTAAGATTTAATATACATAATATCTATATGTGCAAAAGAGTTATTAAATATTGTACAGACTGAGAAAAAATAAAATAAATGAAAACGGCAGTAACAAAACAGAGTAAAACAAGCTGTTCAAACTTAATCTTCCTTCTTCTTACTCTTCTTCTTATGCTTTTTATCACTCTTGTGATGGGATCTATCTTTCTCAACCTTGTACTTTGATTTGTGCTTTTTGTCCTTCGACTTATGCTTCGAGGATTTCTTACTTTTGTCACTCTTTTCCTTCTTCTTTTCCTTCTTCTTTTCCTTCTTCTTTTCCTTCTTTTCCTTCTTCTTAGTGTCTTTTTCAGCTAGTTCCGTAACTTTCACCACCGACGATTTGTCTTCATTCGGTAGCTTGATCTCTATCGTTCCCTTCAGTACCTCACCTCTGACAAACCATTTGTATAGAGGAGACTCACTCTTAGAAACCGACGATGCGATGACCTCACTTTGCTTGAAAGATATACCATTGGAACCCGTCTGGACATCCAATCCTCGTAGCTGACCATCAAATAGACGTTCCCACCATGCTTCACTATCGTCATTGCCTGGAGCGCATCCAAGTCCTTTCTTGTCTTTCTTATGCTTCACAAGAATTGGCTTCTTCAGTCCTCCATGTCTTAAAGCTTCACCTTCTTCCCAACCGTAAGATTTGAGGTACCCTTTGCTATCCATAACTCCAAAGTACCTATATATGTAGGTTGCGTTTTGTCCGAGAGATCTTGATGAAGGGTAAATAGACTGCCCAATCCTTTATAATGGTGGGTTTTGATTCACTCTTTTTTCCCGAAATAGTCAACTTCAACGGGCTCATCGCTTGCCCATCACTTGGAAAGGTTTGGTGCTTGATCGCGTTTCTTTTGTGGTGAAATTTGAAAAATATCACGTGATACATCAATTTGTAAGTTACCTACATAATGAGAGGGATATAATACTCTGGGGAATCATCACTACGGAGCAGGATGTGTTTATAGAAGAGAAACGGATGGTATTACCGAAATATGATGTATATGTATATATATTCATACGTACACGCTGTACTTGAGAATAAAAAAATTGTCATGAGAAGGTGTATGTGATCTAACAGCCTGCTAATTCAAGAAGACACAACCTTGTAGCCCTTGGCTACAGCCTCTTCGTAAGTTGGATAGTCAGTGTAACCGACGGCACCACCACCATAGAAAGTGGATCTGTTGTATTGGTTCAAAGGCAAGCCCTTTTCCAAACGGTAGACAAGATCAGGGTTTGAGATGAATACTCTACCATAGGCCAACAACGTTCTTTCGTTTTCAAAGACCTTCAATGCGACGTCTGGATGAGTACCAAAGTTACCAGATCTAACGACAATACCTTCCCAAACGGTGTAGATGAAATCACTGGAATCAGTTGGCTTACCGTCTAGCTCCTCAGTGAAAGGATTTGGAAGACGAGCTTCGACTAGATCGATAAAGGCCAATCTTTTACCCTCTTGACCTCTTCTTTCCAATTCACCAATGATGTAAGCGTGTTGGGCCAAGAAGAGAGGGTTTTTGGAACCAGACATACCTTGGAAACGACCAAATGGCGACAAACGGACCGCGACTCTTTCAGCGCCAATAGCCTCAACCATGGCATCGATAATTTCTAGTGCAAAACGAGCGCGGTTTTCGATGGATCCCCCGTACTCATCGGTACGGTGGTTGGTAGCCGGATCAAGGAATTGGTCCACCAAGTAACCATTAGCGGCATGCAATTCGACACCGTCGAAACCAGCAGCAACGGCGTTCTTGGCCGCCTTGGCGAAGTTGGCAACGTATTCCTTGATTTCCTCTTTGGTGATGCCGTGCTGAGGGTTTTTGGCTTTCAATGCAGCTTCCTTAATATCCTCGGACAAGTATACGTCGTCGGAAGCACTGTCGTAACGGAGCCCGTCTCTGGCCAAAGATGCTGGGTTACCAGCTCTTCCGGTGGCCCACAACTGCGCGAAAATATACGACTTCTTAGAGTGCACTGCGTCTGTGACAATTTTCCATTGTTCAACTTGCTCTTCGCTGTACAACCCTGGAGTATGGTCAAAACCACTAGCCTGCTTGGAAACAGAAACTGCTTCAGTAATCAGCAAAGTACCTGGACTTTGGCCACGCTGAGAGTAGTACTCTCCACTTAGTTTACCGTCTGGAACACCATTGATATCAGCTCTAACTCTAGTCAATGGTGGGAGCACAATTCTGTTTTGCAATTCGCACTTTCCAACCTTAATTGGCTTGAGAGCATTGGTACCGGCAAATGGTTTGGGCTCAAAGGACATAAAATGTGGTTCTTCAGCGGACATTATTGTTACTCTTGTTACTCTTGTTTTGTTCCTTTTCTTTCTTTTTTTCTATTCCCGTTCGATGCTCGAGAGAGATGATGCTAGCTTTCTGTACTGTATAGTAATACTGTATGTACTCTTGTTTTCAACAATGCTTTGAAAATTGCAAGTAGACGGAAACCAGAAAATAGGGTTTACATTTCAAGTTCAATCTTAATTTTTTTTAATTATCCTGTCGTATAGCTAGCTAGATGGGGCCCATCCCATATATACCGTTCCGGCCACACATAACACGATTATTCTCATATGTCATCATTATTCATAGATATCACATTAATCAGATATCGTGAGTGAGGAAGAGGTAGCATTAATTTGTCAGAGAGACTGGAAGGAAGACAGCACCGGACACGTTGAGGGGCAATGCGTAGAGTAGCTTGTGCTGGAGCGGAAGCTGTTCTTTCCGTCTTGTCGCCGCCGGCGCTGCAGCCGCAGCAGCAGCCGTTGTAGCCGCAGCCCTTTTTTTTTTTTTTTTTTACTTGTGTTTCTTGAGATTCTGTTTCGCTTGGTTTCTATTTGTCATTCTCACGTGACCAGTAAGTAAGACCCACAAACTAACTAATTCTTTTTTTTTCTGCCAGCTCGTTGCGTTGGCTGGGGAAGAAAGGAAAAAAAAACGTCATTGGTATAGACTGGAGAAAAGACTGGAAGAAAAAAAAAAAAGAAAACCAAAACACGTGACCGCAAATACGCATTAACACCGGGGAATGGAGTGAAGGAGACGGCGGTGTGGGCTTGGTTTATTTTGTCAACGACAAGGAAGGACAAGAGGCAAGGACAATGGGGGCAAGGACAATGGACATGGGACAAGAGGGTGCCAAGGACAACAATACACAATACTGAGTGTTACCCGCCTTTCGGGTCGATCCCAAATTAGAAACATCCTCGACCCCTCCCCGTCTTGTTTTGCTTTGCCTTGAACCCCTGGACAAGCCAAGCCTAGGCCAACGCTAGGAAACACGAAACAACAAAGCAACAAAGCAACAAGCTATACGGTGCAGGAACGCGAAAACTTAGCCACATTCTGCTTCCAGGCACGTGACCCGTAACATCTGCTCCCTCCCGTAAATTTCTCCCGTCACACACACACACACACACACAAACAAGAATAAACCTAGCCAACAAACAACCCTTTCCTTCCTCCCTGCCTCGGTCCCCCTCTCGATTAATGGCGCACCCACAACCCCTTTACTTTAACATTCTTGCTAGCTTACCTGATGCGCTCATTAGGTCAGCATTGACATTGCCAGTGCCATTGCCATAGCCATTGTCATGGCTATGGCAATGGCACTGGCAATGGCTCACACCCTTCCATCACTATGAGCGAATATTCAACCTAGCGTCAGCGTCAGCCTAGCGTCAGTCCAGCGCCAGCCCGGCGCCCGTCCCGGGGCCTCGCCTCGGCTCGCCTCACGTCTTAACAGAGACTATGTGTGACCCCAGCCCAAAACCGACCGCCGCCCAGAGCAAAATCCGAACACAAAACAAAACCCGTCCTCGCATGACATCCATGCGCTTGGCCTGCGCCAGATTCTACAAGTTGCCAAAAATAATGTAACCCCAACCCAAAAATAAGACCAACAAAAAAATTCACTCGTCTACATTCTCCGAACCACCAAATTTTCATTTTTCTTTGCCATTCCCCTAACTTCGGCCTAGCCTGGCCCTCTGCCTAGCTCTCTACCTAGCTCTCTGCCTAGCTCTCTGCCTAGCCCTTCCTAGCCTAACCTCCTGCCCATAGAAATCCAAACCGAAACCTAAACCCAAACCCGTTTTCCAGCAAAAACTAGGCAAACCAAGGAATGCAAAAGAAAAAGAAAACAAGCTCTTTTTTTTTCCCCGTTCCTGCGATCGCCGTCCAGGTGCTACAGCATTTTCAGTGCCAAAGAACAAAAAAACAAACTATAACCTTCGGTGTCGTTCCACCACGCGCTATGAGAGCATACCATATGTGTCAAAAGATGAGCTGTTTTCGTAAGCGTGTCACACACACCTCGTATTAGTGTGTTCTCGTTTGTTCTCGGCATAGGTGTGCAGCTGGTAGTTGGCAATGGCAATGGCAATGGCAGAGACATTTGGTTATGGATGGATGGGTTCGTTGTGGTGTCTGTCTGTCTGTCTGTCTGTCTTTTGTGTGGTGTTTTTTGTGTGGTGTTTTTTTTTTTTTTTTTTCTGCTTGTTCGAATAGCATGTGGGACCATTAATGTACGCATGTGGACATGTGTACAATAATTACCGAGAATGGGAACCTCGTGCTAATATTAGCTATAATGATATATAAGAGTGAGAGTATAGCATATGAAACGTGTTGGGGCCGTAGTGTTAGGATGTAGAAGGGGCATGCTTTGGAGTATTTTTGCCTTGCCTTTTGGGTAGTTTGGTTGGCTTTATTTGGAACTTGTGTAAATAGACCATAGAAGCGGATTATTCAATCAAGTGAATTGTCTTTTTATTGTATATAAGAGCCAAGAGATCGGATCAGATCAGATCACAAGGGCAAAGAAAAAAGACAGACGGATAGACGAACGGTTAAAAAAGATACACACATACATTGTTGTTATAGAGTAGTCAATTGATAGAGCAAGACTACCGAGAGCCAAATACAAATATAAGTTCAAATTTCCAATTCAAATCCACATTATATCATGTCAGCCTTCAACGATTATTGCACGGTTTGTGGACAATTGATCCAGCGCGATGTGGCCGAAGACGAGCTGCTTGACGATAGACTATACTGCTCCTCCCAGTGCCAGGAAAACGACAGACTCAATGTAGAGAACTTCAAGTTGTCCAACGAACTTTCGGGAACTCCAGCCTCGCTCATACGTTCGCCGCTACTACAGCCTGTTGATGGGTCACGTGCCAGCCATAACAGTCTCATGGAAAGTCTGGGCCGTGAGCAAGAGCAAGACGATTACGACTACGACTTCGAGCTGGAGATGCCATTGGACAACGTCATGATAGGCAGCGGGCCCGCCATCCCAATGATGACCATCCCTCGCTCTGTATTGGGCAGCGACAGCACCTCAAAACCAGACGTTGTATGCGATAATACTGCAGAGGATAACTATAAACTGTGGCTAAATTATAACCTCACAAGCTGAAACAGAAAAAAATAAATAAACACACCAACAGTTTACGGTTTTCTCATCTCTCGCTTTATGACTATTAATTATTATCATTATTATTATTCCTCTCTGCTACGATACGACTTTTCCAATACTTTTTTTGCATATCATGCACACGATAGTGTGCGTGCAATATACCCCCCCCCTGCCTCTCATCTTCATTCATCATTTGCACCCCCCAAAATGAGGGCTCATGGCATCGCTTTTTTTTTTTTTTTTTTTTTTTTTTGAAAGAGACATACAGACAGACACTCTTAGATAGATCAATTTTGATATATATGATGATATACACACACAATTTATAAATAGATATAAAACAATATATTATTGACTTTGTCCAAAAAAGAACAAACATCATTCATTGTCTGTCTTACCTGATATTAGATAATTTCGTGGTGTTCACGTGGATCTTAATATCCAAATCGTCGGCATTCTCCTCAATGTTTTGAATACGTTCTTGTTGAGAATCAATTTCTTTACCAGTAGCAATAGCCAATTTCTTCAACCTACCGCTGATTTGTCCAATCTTATCCAAGTTCCTGTCAATTTCCAACTCCATTTCGTCGTCTTCTTCGTCATTCTCGAACTGGTACCGCTTCGATTTCTCCAACACTTGTTGGCGCTGGTACCTGTCTCGAACTTCGGACGCACCGTTGTCTGTAGATAGCACTCCTTCTATACGTCTTGTACTTTGACTTAACTGAGAACTCAAATCCTGTTGGGCTTGTTTGTCAAGTCTTCTTTGCGTTTTGATCTTTTCCTCGGTTTCACGAGCACGTCTTTTGCTGTTAAAAGGATTTGACACATGAACGGCTAGAATATTACGGTTTAATTTTTTCAACTCGGCAACCTTATCATCAGCGACACGGTTCTGTATCTGCATCAAGTTCAGGTTCCGCTCAACGCTGTTCAACTTTTCAGATTGGTGCCCAAGCATACCCAACGTATTCATACCAGCCAGCTCAGCATCTTGGGCCATCTTGAGCGTGTTTCTTGTACTTGCCACAGAACTCTGCTTTGTGAATTTGATCTGTTGCTTGATGGAATCCACCTCCTCATCTTCTTCTGCCTGCTCTTGTTGCTGCTGCTGCTTCTGTAGGTCTTCGAAAGTCTGATAGCCCTTTGGTTCTCCACCTGCACCGCTGACACCAGCGCCAATACGCTGGTTTTCATGTATCGAGTGGTTCAGGTCATCAAAATCTTCTCCACGCCCACTCCCAAACTTGTCCTGGCTGATTGTATCGTTAAGATCTAAGTCATCATCCTCTTTGTTTCTTTCGAAGTCAAACTCTTTCTGAGCCGCAGAGCCTCTCCCCTTGTTACTACTGCTGCGTGGAGGGACAGGTGTACTGCTTGTACTTCCATATGCATTTGCACTTGTTGATCTCGAATTCGATATATACGGATCCGTAGCGTTCACTGATGCATAGGGGTTACCAGAGGGTGCCCGACCAGATGATTTGTAGCTGTTGCTATTGGGCAACGCTGACGTGGAATATGCGTTAGCAGGAGGACTGGTATTTTCATAGACGTTTCCGTAGCTGTTCCCATAGCCTTGACGAGAGCTGTCATTGTATCTTGTGTTTGTGTTCGTGTTAGCTGACCCATATGGATCAGATGCAGGTGTGTTCGTAGATGACTGGCTGTATTGGTTTGTACCGTACGGCGAGGGACCACTGTTAGAATAAGGGTCTACATAGTTCCCAGCACCATAATTATTACCGTAAGGACTGCTGTTACTCACACCAGCACTAGTATTCCTATTATTAACCATCGAAACTTGATCATAAGGGCTCTTATTCAAGTCGTCCATGTCAGCCTTATCGCTAGGTTCAGTATCTGGATTTGCATATTGAGCATATCCTTCAGGTGCATACACATTGGTTCTAACTCTATCATTAGCAAACTTCCCGTACGCTGCAAATTTCTCTCTCCTTTTGGTAGAATCCTGCTTTGTTGCAATACCTAACTCATTCAAATAGTCCCTGTTCTCCTCAACAGTAGCCTCTGGAGGAGGCTTAATCTTGAAAAACTTTTTGATACCCATTCCTGGAACTTACTCCTCTGTTCTTAATACACACTCGAGGTATCTCTACACCTTATATAGCTTGTTTGTAACATTGCTTTGTATATTAATACACCTTCTAACTCTGCCCACCTTTAATTTTAGATATCATTTGTACCTTTCATAAATATAATATTTATTCTGTGAATAAAAAGTAATGAAACAATGCAAGAACAATGAATCCCAAAGAGAAGTCAGAAATTGTATTATACAGATCCAGAGATATACACCAATACTACATTAAATATATAAATGGGAAATAGGTGGAGTAAGTAATGATGTGTCCGATGTATATATATATGTATTGAAAATGCCCGAGATAGAGATATCCACTATGATGCGAAGAAACAAAAAAAATTGGTGATTAAAATACAACAATAATCACGAGTAGGTTTCAATCAAGGTATCACGTAAGTTACCAGAGATAGCATCTGGTTGAGCATCTTGTAGACGGAAGATGGATTCGATAACACTTAGTTCTGGAGCAGTGGTATCAAGACCGGTGACAGCTAGATAGTCGTTGACGACCATACCTGCACCAACAACCTGAGAACCACGATTCACAGTACCGGCGACCAATGGGACCTGCAACAAGGACGAAAGTTCTTCTTGGTCTTGAACAGTAGTCTGAGGATGCACAAGGGCACCTTGGTTGGACAAAGCACAGTATGAGCCTACAAGGACGTTACCTGAAATGGTTTGACGGAAAACTTCGACACCCAAGACATCTGCAATCAACTCTTCGGTTTCCCTGTCGATATCTGGATGCACCAAAGCAACGTAGTCATTACAACAGATGACATTACCCAATGCAGACAATCTTTCTTCCACTCTTTGCACCTTAACAGAGTCTGGTAGACAGTTTCTCAAATGTTGTAACTCTTGGTCTGTGGTTTGTGTAGGAACCAATAACCCTCTACGGTTACCAGCAGTCATACGTCCAACAATTCTGGTACCAGCAATAGTGGTGTGGGCGATAGGAATAGCATCACCTAATTCAGCTTCAAAAGCAGAATAGAAATTCTCTGATCCACCAAGAGCAACCAAACAGTAAGAGTTCGTTAGCTTGGAAAACACACCAACTTCGTTGGAATTTTCGAATTGAGTCCTAGTAGCCATGTTTCAAAATACGTATTCACACGAGGCCGCAACGATGTTCGATAAAATAAGTGAGAAATGAAGTCTAAATATCAAATAAACCTTCCACTTTAAAACTATATTATGTGATGAGATGAGATGAGATGAGATGAGATGGCTTATTAAAATTGCATTAGGTATATATTTTTTAAAATTTTCCATACCGTAAAGAAAGAAAAAAATAAAAAAAAAAACCTAATATTGGGAAAAAAAAAGGAAGACTTCAAAGAGTGTACATGTTACCCGGAATCGCGACAGCCAACAGCTTTTCAAGAGAGAATGAAAGGTGACAACGACAATGTCTCTGTGACAGTGACACAAAAGCTTAATATTTCTAATGTGGGATATGCTCCAACATCATTGTACATATGAAGTTGTAAAGACCTTAATAACTACTAGCTTCTTTAACACTAAAAATATAGATTGGAAAAAAAATAAGGCAAAATACTGATAATACAAAACTCGAAACTTAGTGATATACTATATTTCAAGATCAATCCTTACAGTTACCAAGCAACAAAACATGTCTGATTGCAGCACGACTGTTCACAGCATAAGATCTGAAATGGATGCTTTGTCTCTTAAGGCAATTTCTCCATCAAAATTGAATAGAAAGTCCGATATGAGTGACCGTTATGAAAATAAAAGTACTGAATTTAAGCTTCACACCAACATCAATGAAGAAGAAGAAGAGAGCAGTATACGTTCAGATGTTGTAAGCAAGATGAAGAATGAAAAATTCCATTTGGAATTGGAATTAGAGCAAAAGACACATGAAATCGCCAAACTAAGGGCCATGCTTTTGCCAAAACAGACACCCCCGGCGATTGACCTTAGGTTCACAACTCCTAGAAGAGATCCCATGTATTACAAACCGGAAAAAGAAGTAAATCCTGAATTCGGAGACTTCATATCACATTTCTCGTCTTCCTCCTATGATGGTATTCGTAATGATATTAACGAAACCTCCACCGTTGCCAGCACCACGAGTTCACGAAAGGAAAAAAACCATATGTTGTTCACTAGAAGCATTTTGCCATTTATTAGAGACTCCATTAGCATTTACCAAAGTTCACACGTTCTAAACGGCGAAATGGTTCCAATAAAGGAAGAATTCGACAACTTCTATGACAAAAGTTTGAGTAAGGAAGAGAGGTGTGAGGTACTTTCCAAGGTATTGGTTGGGATTCTAAGGGTTCAACGTTTGAACGTAGCTGCGCTAAATAGAGAGTTAGAGATGAAAGCTGTTGACAGGAAAATGGATTACTTGGCTGCTTGTTTCTCAGATCCCACAGATTACGATATGCCCAAAAGTAAGATGATGAAGAGAATCCGCAATGAAATGTTAAGTGTCATAATTTCTCTCTATGGAGAATTGCCTTCAATGACAAACACAAAACCACATTATCATGTAGATACAACACAGAAGTCTTATAAAACCAAGCAGATATTAAGAGAACAAGAACCAAATATTGGCCAATTTGAACCAGAAATTTTACCTATTGGTTACACTACCTCTACCTCAAAGCCTTCAAGGTCTAAGAAGAAAAGAGTTAGGAACATCAAGCTAACACCATTCAAGACAACATCACAGGAGAATATTGATCCTGATGATGATATTGAACTAGATCTCTCAGATCCGCTTCATATGCTTCTAGCAGAAAGGCTTTCAGGTACAGACATGGACAACACTAGTTCTCTGACAAACACCATGTAAAGTCCTAGCGCTTTCTCTTTTTACAGGCTACTTGAAACGAAACCTAGAAGTTAATGGAAGAAAGTATCACATATATAATACCAGTCCCATCAATGAAGTCAAATACATATAATTAAATAATGAAGCAAATATACCCTGAAGTCCTTATTACTTGTGATAGCCTTATTCCCTGTTTGGAACGCAAAAACAAACCACGTGATCACAAACTCCAAATGGTTTGTTCAAAGCGCTACATATTCTGAGGAAACTATCAAATATTATATGCTACAGACTTAGCAGGCAAAATGAATTAGTTATAGCTTTAATTATGCCCTAAGTGATATAGTAAACAGTAGCGACAAATGATCATTGATAAACTGTCGTTAACAAAACGGTAAAGTTCCAATGCGTATCGAAATAATTAAGCCCTACCAATTATTAGATGTATACTAATACCACTAGCAAGTCTCAGAAACCATTACTATGTAAAAATATGAAACAATGTTGATTGAGAAGAACCAACCTTGAGACCCCCCAGTGTTTCTGGAGATTCCAATGTCACAGAAACCGTTCACAATGATGATTCGTTCGAGATCCCAAGAGTTCTTTATTATCACTGTTCCCCGGGTAACCTAATCAAGGAACTTTTCAAAATCACGTGTTTCCCGACAGTCAAAGCTAGGAAGGAAAAAATGATTACCCGAATGACGCGTAGAGCCCTTTTCACGTTTTGGTGTTTCCAGGTACTAACTTGCTTTCCAACAATCATTATATGATTATCAACACTTTTTAAAGCTATAGCATCGCACGAGTGAAGTAGGGTATTGCTAGTACAAACCGAGGTTTATCGGCTGCTTTTGTGCCTGCTTATTTGCTGGTTAGGAAAATTGTTATAAAAACGGCCGGATCGGACATTATGAGTGCAACAGCATCGCCTGTCTCTGGGCCAAAGAAGCATGGCATTCTGTCATTCTTTCAGAACACTGCAAAGTCAGAAAAAAGAGCTGAAGAAAGCGATACAAAGGGCGATGGTGAAAGCCAAGAAGCAGCTATTCAAATTGAAGAAGATTCTGATAAAGCTGATCCAATAGAGTCAGCTGATGAATTGAATGAAGACTCTCAAAGATCCACTTCCACAGCGGAGAAAGGAAACGAAACAGAAGTGGACGATAAAGAGAATAATTATAAAGAGAATAATAAAAATAATGATGATGCTGACTTAACACAGGATAATAAGAAGGCTGAACGTGCATTGAGACGAGAAAAGTCCAAAGAGCTTAATTTGAAGAAGAAAGAGCAGGAAAGGATTGAACGTGAGAACAAGAAACTGGAAGAAAAGCAGAAGCGCGAGAAGCAGAAGCAAGAACGAGAAGCAAAGAAGCTACAAGAAAGAGAAGAAAGAGAAAGAAGAAAACAACAGGAGAAAGAGGAACGAGAGAGGAAGAAAAGACAAGAGAAAGAAGAAAGAGAAAGGAAAAAACAGCAGGAGAAGGAAGAAAAAGAGCAAGAAAGATTAAAGAAAGAAGAGGATAAACGTAAGAAGGAAGAGGAGAAACGTAAGAAGGAAGAAGAGAAACGAAAGAAGGAAGAGGCCAAAGAAAGAACACAATCTCGAATTGGGAATTTCTTCAAGAAAGCATCCTCTAAACAGACAGATGAAGTTGAAGTAAGCGATTTTGAGAAATACTTCTTACCATTTTATGTCAAATCTGGTGTTGTAATGGTGAATAGTTACAACAGTACTACTTCTGAAGATTTAGAAAGCAAAGTAAAAGATATCGATCAATTACTGGAATCAAATGATACTTCTTCAAGTATAGAATGGCTACATTCTCATAATCAGAAACATGGATATGAAATCAAAATGACAGCGGTGGAGGTGCTTCAGACAATGACTGCAAAAAAGAAGTCTGATGAAGAGTTGTCGAAGCTATTAGATAAAGTTCCACAAAAATTCATAAAATTCTATGAGAACGTCAGACCTCCATATGTAGGTACATTTTCAAAGAAGCTAACACTACCGAGAGATAATCCCTTCAGCACTGAGGGGACCGGGTTTGATTACGGATATGATTCAGATTTGGATTGGGTAAATGAAGAAGAAGAAGAAGGCGGTGTTGACGATTTGGAGAATGATGATGAAGATGAAGAGGAAGAGCAGGATGACGAGGACGATGGCGAAAACGAGATGGATGGCTTCTTAGACAAAGACGACGATGAAACGGGCGTTTCACGCAAAAAGTTTGTTGGCCCACTAATACCTACCATCAAGCTTCGAAAGGATTTGAGCACACTAGACGAAGAATCACAGAAGTATTTTGCTCTAGTGTCAGTGGAATGCCTATACCAAGACGCAGAATTCCCAGTAGATCCATTCAAACCACTCAACAAGAGAGTCGCAACAGAAACCCCTGATCAACCGGAACAGAAATCATCCAGTACTACTCCTAACAAAAAAACGAAAAGTCTTATCACAGAACCCCAAGACATCGTTAAATTATTGGAGCAAGTGCATGACTCCACATTTTCATTGAGTACTATAACAGAAATAGTCCAAAAACATCTACCTCACTACAAAAAGGATACTATCAAAAACTCTATCAAAGAGTATGCCGCAAAGTCAACCAAAGGTGATCGGAAATGGCAAGTCAAAGACATGGAAAGTTGGGAAGAACTTAAGAAGTTACCTTCTGGGCCAATTAAAACAGAACTCTCCTCTGTACAAACTTAACAAGACAATGAAAAACAATAACACCATACTTTGATCTATACATAGACAGATAACGACACTATATAGATCCTCTCATGTAATTATAACCCATCTATGGCCCTGTTTCCATGTAAGTTCAGAAACCCTTTCTTTATCTTTTTTACTCATATTATTTTGTCAATGCTTGTCAGCCAGGTATTTTTTGATTTCAATAATTAAATCTGTCATTAGATCTTGATGACACCCCATGTAATAAGCGCCATGCTAAAAAGTTTGTGGACACATCTTACGAGAGGACCACTTTAGCTACTGGATTGAAACGAGACAGCACAGCACTTAATACCAGGTATTAGGGCTAGAAATGGATCCAGTATATCTTCAGAACTACGATGATTTCAAAAGGCCCAATAAAGGAAAAGATCCTGCCTCTTATAATACAATAAGAGAAGTCGATTCTATATGCAAGGAAGTATACAATTTGACAGCTGGTTTTCTGTTCGAGCTTTATGCTACTGTGGTGTGGAGAACAGATAGCATCAAAGCTAATTTTACCCACGATTTTTTTCACACAAAGGCTATCTGGTATCCCTTCATTGTATGTTTACTTAGTTGAAACTGTGGAAAACTCTTTAAACCGTTTAAGGAAGATTAAAATACAACACATTTTATTATGGACATATACTAACAACAACTTTAAAATAGGGCATATTTCACTTTATGGTTGATTACAAGTATTGGTACTATGGATTTGTCATAATGGTTTGTTATATGATTTTATTTATCATTCTCATATGGATATATGCAACTTTCCTATTACCAATTCTTGCTGGCTGGCAGATCATATTGCTTGGGCCAATTGGGTTGTTTATTGCTATAGTGCAAATGATTTTGCAATGTAATACATGGACTCTAAGGGGTATCAAGAACTTTGTACTAAATATTTTCACTGATGATATCTTTGAGTTAACATTGTTAAGGAAAGGTCAGGCAGAGAGTTTGAAAAACTTTAAGATGAGACAACTCCCAGCAGGTCCCGAACTGCATTTAAACCATATAGAATATTGGATTCACGATGTTCCATTTAATACCTTTTCGTTTTTACGTTGGCTCTTTGTTTTTATTGCATTAACCCTCATATCGCTAATTCCTATTATTGGTCCATTTACCGCTAACTTCTTACAAACACCAGATAGGGCCTATGGTTACTATGATGTATGGATGAGTAGAAGAAGATTAAGCGACAAAGCAAAACGTGATGAGTACTACTCCAGGCTTGGGCAACTTTGGGCCTTTGGATTAACTGCTGGCCTTTTGGAACTAATACCCGGATTTTCAGCCCTTCTGATGATCAGCAATGTAATTGGAGTTGGTATTTGGGCTCATGAAGATATCAAATTTAAAAGGGTACAAACTTGATACGATATACCATCGCTTATTCCAAAATTCGATCGCATCTGATAGTGTATCAATGAAGTGTAAATTAGAATTAACATCTATTTAGAATGTATTGACAAGAGATCTTCATCGTTCAGTACTAAAGTATTTATCTCTTCCAGTTAATTCACCTGCATATTGACTAACAAGCTTGTCTTATCATATTAAAAAGTCCTGTTTTATTTTAATCTTTTGAATGCTTGGTATGAAGAGCATGTATATACGTAGTCCTCTTTTAACGACGAGGAACAAATTAGAAAAAAAAGATGTATAATATTATATTCTGAAGAATCTGTCGTCTTTACAATCTTCCGGTGTTCTCTTGATGACTTCTTCTATATTCCATCTTGGAGGTTTACCATCTAAGGAACCACCTGCCTTTCCACTAGAAACCTTCAAGAATAGTTTCTCACCGACTTCATCAATGTGGCGTAATAAATAGTCAATATCCTCTTTTGTGAGTGCAGCAGAAACACAGAAACGAACTCTTGACTCAATCAATGGGGTAGCAGGGTATGCAACAACAACAACCGCGATTTTCCGCTGCAACATCATTCTTGAGAACGCAGGCATTTTACTTGGTGCATAAAGTAGCATAGGGATAACAGGAGAGTCAGCAATACCATATACAATGAAACCTAATCTTTGTAGGGCTAGTCTTAGGTAACGAGCATTGAATGCAATACGTTGTAATCTTTCTTTTCCTTCACCAGGGTTCAACTCACCAGTAATGGTTTTTAGTGATGAAACTGTTTGGGCTAATACTGGAGCAGGTGTTGGTTCACTGTAGTATGGAGTCGTGAGGTCAAGTCTGAGTCTATCAATAATCCACTTATCCGCAGCAATGTAACCACCAGCAGCACCAAAGGATTTTGTTAGAGTACCCATTAAAATATCGATTTCTTTTGGATCAATACCAAAGAAGTCACAAACACCACGTCCAGAAGGTCCCATTGCACCAATAGAATGTGCTTCATCAACAAAGAGATAACACTTATATTTCCGCTTTAGTTCCACTAATTTAGGTAAGTTTGCCATAGTACCTTCCATTGAGTACAAACCTTCCACACATATAATAATCTTCTTCCATGGACGATGAGTCTTAGGTTGGCCTTGAACGATTTGCTCACGAATCAAGCTTTCCAACTTTCTCATATCATTGTGCTTGAAAGTTTTAACAGCAGCTCCTGACAAACGCACACCAGTTCTAATCGAAGTATGGTTCAAGGAATCGGAAATAACCAAACACTTTTTATCCAAAAATGAGTTGAAAAAGTTGGCATTGGTACCATAACCCATGGAAAACAACAACGCATCTTCCTTACCAACGAATTGTGCAACGTACTTTTCAGCCATTACATGCAAGTCGGTAGTACCTATTCTAGTTCTTGGACCACCAACATAAACACCGTACTTGTCCACTGACTCCAATGCAGCATCCGTACATTGACCCTCAGATTGAGCAAAACCCAAGTAATTGTAAGAGGAAAGATTGAGACACATAGAAGTGGTACCAGGGTACGTGAAGAATTCATTCAAATCATGAGAAACACGATCTATACAACGGATGAACCTCCCTGGAACCCCGGTGGTTGGTCTCGAAAAACAGTCATCGATTCTTTGCTTCAATCTTCTGACATAGAAACTTTCAAATGTGGAGAACCATGGTGCCAATCCGTCATGCTCCATAATACTCTTATGTTTTTCCTTTTGGAAGGTTAGGCCCAAGAAATCATGGATGTGGCCCAGAATAATCAAAATAAGATAGTTTAAGTATGTGATCAAAGAGACATAGTAAGCAGGCGCATCTAAGATTGGATCCTGTAGAGCCTTTCCATCTCTAGACTTACTTTGATACAAGAACTCTTTAGATGTCAAGCGACCAAACTCATTCTCTTTCTTATCTTCCAAAGGAATATCCTCTGGAGGAATTAACGGAACTCGGGTACTATTCACACTAATCATCTGACAAACTGTGCAATTCAATTACCAAAGTTTCAATCCTGCTATAAAGTAACAACCAACTAGCCCGATTTCGTGTAGTATCCTCTGGCAATGCGCTATCTCACAAACTCCAACCGTTACCAAAAAAAAAAACACACACACACGCGAATAACAAAAATGCTTATGTGTAAGGGTCAATAACACTTTCAAGTTACTATTCAATGGATACCTGATTTTAGGGTATCAAAAACCAAATACCTGATACAAAACTCTACTTCTTGACCACTGGATACCTTCTGAATCGAGCGTGGTTTTCTCTTTTTTACTTTCTGCTTTAAGTGTTTGCATTTCTATAACATGTTGTGATTTGAATGTATTGAAAGCTTTAGTTATGAAATGTTTTTAGAGAGATTATATACTAGTCACGTGACACGATTTTAATGTTCATTCATAAGGTTTGTTATAGAGGCTGTGTGAGCTGACCAAGCAGCGACAGAGAGAGAGAAAAGAATAACTCAGTGGAGATCACCGATCTCGTATTCACCAGGTTTAATGAGCCTAATGTAGTGATCGCAACGTGGCGTTTCTTCTTGAATATGGGATACAACTAAGACTGTACCTGGCCACTGTTGCAAGAAATCATGAGCTTTTATGAGCTGCTCTGTTTCCACGCCGGAGAAAGCCTCATCTAAGATCGTGATTTCTGGCATTTTTACTAGTGCTCTAATGAACAACGCTATCTTTTGGTCACTTATTGAAAGTGACCCAAATGGAGTTTCTGGATCCAAATGGAAGTAATCTATGTACATGTCAACAATGCGTTTCTGTTCGTCGGATAGAGATTTGTAAGTTGGGTGGAAGTTATTCGAGCTTACCACATGTAGACCAGAAGCTACAGTTTCTAATGTAGAGAGATTCGAAGCCTTCTTTAGGAAAAGCGCATGCATTTCCGGGGAGGAAAGTCCTATTCTCTTATTGATATCAAAGAAATTGGCACTTCCAGTTCTTCTGGGCACGCCATGATCGACGAGTTTGGAATTCCAAGACTGTGGATGGTCTGCAGTAATCAAGGAGAGCAAAGTTGACTTACCTGTTCCATTATTTCCCTGAATGTGCCATTTGGACCCTTGTTTTACACCCCAATGAATATCCTTTAATACCGGTTCCCCTTTATATGCGACAGATAAACCTTCCAGTTTAAGCACTTCTGGCACCTTCACCAAGTCGTGGTGAGGCTCTTTAAAGAATTTGTGAGGAGATATGAGATCTTGGATTGTGTACTTGCTTTGCGGTTTGTTTAGCTGTAGCGCTTCCAAAAGTTGCAATCTCATAGATTCTACCTCGTCCCGATATTGTTCAAGCGGACCCTGGAATTCGATCCCATCGTTATCTACACATACAATATGGGTGCACCACTCTGGAATTTGATCTTGATACCTCAAACCTATAATAATTGAAGTGCCACGATCATACGCTGCTAGGAACTGCGACATGATAGCCGTGGCGCTGGGGTCTAAACCAAGGAACGGGTCATCAATAATGGCGATATCCGGCTCTTTTAATAAAGACCTAGCCAATCTGGCACGTCTCATTTGACCATTACTCAATCCCATTGCCCATCTATCCTTAATATCAAATAGCTTTAGCTTCTTTAGCAAGTATGACAATAACTCCGGGTCAATGGTCCTGTCTGTGGTAGAGACTTCATAATTGACGTTTCTGGACCCAATGGAGTTATCAAGAATGAATTTCTCACATGTTTGATCGAAATCATCCTTAAAATACTCGTATCTAGCACTGAGATGCGCTGTAGGCATTACACCCTTGAACTTAACTTGTTCTATTCTAGGAAAAGTTCCTTCAGCGACTTTCCCATACCGTAGAGCCAACGGTGGATCTGCCAAAAACTTATTTGATAAAACATCAATAAACTTCTCCTTTGTTGGCCCCCATATGCACCATTTCTCGTTGTCTTTAATCTCAAAGTTGATGCGGTTGGGGAACACACTGCTAGCACCTTTCCTTAATGATGATTTGAACAACCCATCGGTGATTTTAACCACATACTTTGAAGCTGCACCCGAAGCTGTCATCCTCACTGAGTTCAATACGCTCAGAATCAAAGAATAAATGTGTACCTGAGATACTCTCTTCTCATATTAGTAAACTTTATGTATCAGTCACAGTCTCTGACTTTTTAAAGTTCTAGTTTAACGGAACCTTTAATTTTATGAGATGGGATGAGATGACTCAAACCACTTTTAGACTCGGAAAGGGAATAGTTAGTGCTGAAAACTGGATAGAACTAATCGCACTTCTGTATAATAACAAGAGAGTCAAGCTGGTCTTACAGACTAATAGAAGATAGTGTTTTTACAGGCCTTTTTGCCCCGCTTCGAGTTGTGTTGCCTTTCCCGAAACGAAGAATCTCATATTGCTGTGCAAAGATGGGTTCGGAAGGTGCTGCAACCGCATTGGCAACCATCGGCACTGTTTGCTGGTGCGTTCAATTGATCCCGCAAATTATCTACAACTACCGTAGGAAGGATTGCACAGGACTCCCGCCAACAATGATGTTTCTTTGGGTTGTGTCCGGCGTGCCATTCGGGGTGTACTTCTTAGTAACAAAAGCGAATATAATATTACAGATCCAGCCGCACTTATTCATGTTTTTCTGTTCCATATCATGGATACAATCATTGTACTATCCTCCAAGAAATATTCCCATCAAAAGGATCATGATCTGGTATGTTGTTCCAATGTCCATGTTCATTGTAGGATTTGAAATTGGGTTTACACTATGGTTGAGGCCCGTTTACAGCCACGGCACAAAATGGCCAGCTCTATTGATAGGCATATTTGCTGCCATTCTACTTGCTGCCGGGTTGGTGCCACCATATTTCGAGCTTTGGAAACGGCGGGGACGTGTTGTGGGAATCAACTTTTTGTTTCTATTCGTCGACTCTATGGGAGCATGGTTCAACATTGCGAGTGTCATAGTCGGCAACATGGACGTCATGGGCATCGTGCTATATTCAGTGGTAGCAGCCATGGAGATCGGAATATTCGCGTCGCATTTCATCTGGTGCTGCCGATTCAAATGGTTTGGCAACAGTCTCGACGAAGAAGACCTAAACTCGATAAGCGATCTTGACAGTGCTTCTGGAGACGTTGACTTGGAGATCCAAACGATAACGGACAACAATAATACAAGTATACATTCTATAAACAGCAACAAGAAGGCTACCGGAGCCTGAATTTTCCCCCTCACTGCTTCATTAAAGACTGCGCCATAGTGCATGTTTCTCGGAGTTCATCCACAATGCCACTGTTCAGCTGGCTCATTTCCCTTAAAATATCGTCCACTTTGATCAAATCATAGTAGTTATCATATATCGTGTTTTTAATCGTGTTATCAGCCTCCGTTTCCTCGGCAAGGAGAACATTTTGTATCTGGAGCAACTCTTTCAAACTCCGTGTCTTGATATCAACGTTCCCATTCTCTAATTCCGCCTTGATATCTTCTTCCTTGCCAGTCGAATTCTCTTCAGGCGTCGCCAATCGACTCTCAGAAACATTTTCCGAAGATTCCCCGACTCCGCTCGAGTCAGCATTCTCTGAGCCTGCTCCAGAAACCCCGGAATCCCTCTCAGCATCGCCCCCATTCTTCTTCAACCCGTAATACTCTTTCAACCGCTTCCTCTTCTCATTGTCCACCCGTTTCAAGGACTTTTTATGCGATATTTGTTCAGCCATTGCACCGTAAACCCGCACTACCGCTTAATTCGAGTCCCCTGGTTCTCTCTGGCTCTTTCCCTCTGGCTCTGTCCCTCTCTCTTTGTCTCACAACATACCTTTATTCGTACAATGCTTCTGCTGGTGCGGATGCTTGTACGCTTTCTCCGCTGGTTTCGAGAGTGGAAAGAGGAAAGTGGAACGCATCACGTGAATATCACACGATACACACGTGACCACTGGCTTCCCTCCAAAAACGTAATTTTGAAAACGTCATGAAAGAAAGGCAGAGTAACGTCTGGACACAACAGTTTAAAGAACAATCGAGCTGAAAATAGGGTCTAGAAATAGTTTATTACTATTTAAAATTGTGTTTTGCATAATTATTGGGCAGCGGTAGGAACCATTGATGGATTCGGGACGTTGCAGTGAAGAAATTGGGGTTAACGACTGCTATTATTTGGTAGCTATAGCATTCAGGGCAGTAGCGAAAACGAGGCTGATCAGTGTGAGTGGTAGATAGAGATAGAGATAGAGGTTGATATAGAGGTTGAGATAGAGATTTGTTGGAATGAGGTTTGGGTCGAGGCGACATAGTGCGAAGGCTAATATTATTCCATCGTATGCGGAACGGAATGGGGCTAATCAGGTTGTGGAGGATGCTTCTTTGAAGGCAGCTCAAGCGATGTTCAAGAAGCATTCTGTGGGTCAGGTGCCGGCGATCCAGGCTCCCAGACCGGTTCCAATACGGGTGAGTTCGAGTTCGAGCAGGCATGTGTCTGCTAACATGGGGAGAAGGAGTCCACGGATGACTGTTCCGCGATCTGGAGCTAGTTCTGAGAGTGTGGCTCGGTCGGTTTCCCCTCTCGATGGGACAACGATGGATCGAGGCGAGTCTGGGGTGAGTGATGCGGCCCAGCAGGCAGCGTCAGTGGCATTGGATAGCGAGATTAACATGAGTGGAGATGGGTCGTACTCGCTGGCGATTCCTGCGCATGTGACTTCAAGCGATGGGTACCTTTCGTCTAGAAATTCGTCCAAGCTTTCGTTGCCAAGACAGCATTCTCCGTCGCAGTCCGTGGGTCTCGCGAACAAGCTACACTCGATGAGCTTAGAGAGTGTGAGCACTGTGGGGAACTCACCGGGGACAGCTCATTCGGGCAACAAGACGCTTATTGCGCGCAAGGATGGCACCGTTGGTGGTGTACCATCAGTTTTGGTGGAGTCCGATGGCACGCCGATGGTGTTCCGCGATGACATGAGCGAACAAGACGACCGGTCTCTAAGAAATATTACCTACGATACAACAACAAAGATGAACGTCCCAGTCACGTATAAAGGGACGTTGCCTGATCTGATACCGGTACACCAGAGGCATCGGAAGAAAAGATGGCATAGCATATTTGGGGGCATACAGTCCTCGGGAATCTCAGGCTTAGCTTCTGGCGGGTCCAGCAGCTGGGACCATGAACAGAATGGGGTGGCCGGAGGCACCGTTTCAGAGGTGCAATTCAACCAGGCCGATGACAACCTTGTGGTGAAGAGTGAAAACCCTATGCAAAAGACAAGACTTCGAACTACAATGAGACCCAATAACAACAACTATACCGCAGAACAAGAGAATGATATGGACTCCAGCGGAGACTCCTCTAACGAGTCCACATATTCTGCAAACTCTGAATTCGACAAAAGGCATAGCATGGATGTCACAGGCAGCCATACGGATATCCATCTGTTCAGTAACACCGGTACGAGTACCAAGAAGAAACGCAGATCGATTATGCGTTCGCACAAACGCCATTCCTTCAACGAGGATAAACCATGGAAATCTCATGTCGATATTGGTTATGTCAGCGAAAAGGAACGCAAACGGTACGAAGGAATATGGGTTACAAACAGAAATAGCTACTTAGAACTTCTGCCCTGGTGGGATGAAAATGACTTATTGGATGACGAAGACCATACCATCTTCCCCCAGGACGGTCTCATACTAAATCAGGTAGTGCTTGATTTATGGTCGCGTAGTAACTTGCCGCCTCAACTATTAGCACAGATCTACGATAAGGTTGATACAAGACGCGATTGCACGTTGAACAGACAATCATTTCTAATTGGAATGTGGCTAGTCGACCAATGTCTCTACGGCCGGAAACTTCCGAAGGAAATCGACCAGAGGGTCTGGGATAGCGTCGAAAAGTTCTCTATCAACATCCCAAACAACAACCCTCACCATCACCATAGAAGAAGAAAGAAGATGCTCAAGAAGGAGTTGAAGACCATCAAGAAGGAACTCAATATTTGAAATATGGATTTTTTTAAGTGCACTGCTTCCAGTTAATACAGATAGTAGTGCTATACTCATAATACTAGAAAAATACATAGGTGTTTCTAATGTCTTTTTCTGGCTAACAGCCTCTCGAGCAGTCTAGAGTAGTAGTAGTAGTGGTGTTGGTGGTGGTGGTGGTGGTGCAATCTCCTCTTTTCATGACACGATACAAGGAATTTTTTTTTCTTTACCTTAAGTCAATCTCACGTGACTGAATGTTTCGCTTTAAACGTTTCTTCCCATGGAAAACTTCGGAAATGGAAACGCACTAAAAATAAGATTCGTACCCGAATTTTACATAAAAGATGACTGGTGATCATGAGGAATATGGGGAATAAAAGGAGTTACATAGTCAATGGCAGACATATTGTGTAATCGAGCCTATACAGATAGTAACTTCGAGCCATGTTCCGTGTTTTAAATGCGCTTAAGGGTGGTGGATCGCCCAAAGTATCTGAGCTATCAGGCGAAGAGAGAACGCGATTTATTCTTCAACAGGCCCATGATTTTGAGATAGCTTTGCAGGCGATGGATTATGTCTTAGATGACAATGCGGAAGCTGGGTTGCAACTTCTTGCAGATAACGCTGCTACAAGTCCTGGTGATAAGACGGTCGGAGTGTTGGCCAAAGGTGTGATTGAATTTTTAGAGGCCACTTTGGGTTTTGAACCCGAAGTGATGAAGAAGGCTGCCAATACCTTAGGACAAGCAGAGCAACTGTCTTTAAAGAGCAGAGCCAAGCAGCAGAAGCTGAATATTAAGACAAGCTCACTCTACCCTCCAGGCACGGAGTATGCAGTGACTTATACTGAATCATGTCTTCTACATGCTTTGTTAATGTTGTTTAGCGAATCTATGGTAGAAGGTGCAAAGGCCCTTTTCAAGCTTAGAAAAGCTTACCACATGCTGCAAGACATACTAAGAGAGATAAATGCCGCAGAGAAGAAGCTCTCGAGTGCTATTTATTTACAAAAAATCAACGAATCAACAGCCAGTTTTATCTCCGCCGAATCGTCGTTCACCTCTTACGACATCCCATACAAGCTCACCCCGGAAGAAGCTCGTGATAAGGAACTATTGGATTTCGCGAACACCGTATATTCTTTGAGAAAGAAGCGTTTGTGTGGGGCACACATAGGAAACTCGCCAGCCATTAATAGGTTGAGAAAAGACATTGGGATGGACTCTTTGAAAAGTGAGAAAGCAGAACACGTTGATGAATACCACTTAATAAATGACGAAAGCGATGCAAATCAGGCTACAATGGACGAGTTCATCCATTCTGGTGTGAATTTATGCTTTGGTATTCTCCAGGTAGTCCTTTCTTTGATCCCTCCAGCAATCGGCGCTGTGTTATCGGTAGTTGGTTTCCATGGTTCTAGAGAAGAAGGTCTAAGACTTGTATGGAAGTCTACCAAGTACAGAAACATTCATGGTGGTATCGGATTGCTCGGACTACTATTCTATTATGATGGACCCTTCCAATTCACTGATGTTGATTTTGATATCCCAGCAGCAAAGGCAGATGAACCCATCCCTAAGGAAGAGATGGATCGTGCAACTCTATTGCATCCAGGGAAAATCCTTACAAATGCGTTATTGCAGGCTAGAGCTCTCTTCCCAAACAGCGCCTTGTGGTTACTTCAAGAAGCTCGGATGCTTTCTAAAAATGGCCGTCTAAAGGAAGCAGTAGACCTGTTAGAGTCCATCGATCACAATTCTATTCAAATGAAGCAGATAAAGGCTCTCATCGTTTTCGAAAAAGCCAACACTTTGGTATTTATGCATGAATTCGAGAAAGGTGCAAAATATATGTTACTGATGTTAGATATTAGTGATTGGTCCCATGCTTTATACACTTATTATGCTGGTTGCTGCTACCTTGAAATGTATAGAAAATATGACATGGGGATTTTGAAAGAAGAAGAGGGAGACGAGAGAAAAATGTGGTTCAAGAAAAAAGCTACCGAACTGATCTTCGACTCGGCCAAAATTGTTGGAAAGAAGAAATTCATGTCTAAAGTTTTGCCTTTAGACAGATTCTTATTGAGAAAAGTAGACCAGTTCAAGAAGTTCAGCACAATGATTAATTCGAATGATCCATTAGATAGTATTGGTGTTTCGCCAGTGCATGAGCTAATTTATTTGTACAACGGATTCAATAGAATGACAACCAAAGAACTTGATCTTTCCTTGAAATCACTAACAGAATACCACAATCCAACGATTGACCTAAAGAATCCTGATCAAGAATTGATCACCAACGTTTTAACTTCTTTAATCATGAGAAGAACTGGTAAAATCCAGGAAGGGTGTGATTTGTTGGATAAGAAGGTATTACCCCAATTGTACACCATGCAAGGTGGTAAAGTCAGATTCATCAAGAAGACGGAGGACCCATGGATTTATCCAACTGCTTTCTACGAAAGGGCGTTGTTTACCTGGAAACTTAAGGGCGTTGATGGTTTGAAGGAAGCACATGGGTGGTTAGACAAAGCCCAAAACTACCAAGATGATTATGAGTTAAGTACGCGTATTGGAATGAAGGTTAAAGCCGCTAAAGATAGAGTTGAAGAATCATTATAGTACTCCCTCATTCACCATCTTATTCATCCTGATGAAGAAACCATAAACATGACACTATATATACATATATATATTCTCCCCATATATTGTAGGACTATACACACTGGCGCTGCATATATATCCCTATTTTTGTATGCCTTTGTAAGCCTCACAAATGTGGAATGGAACTTTAATATAATAATTATAAAGACTAACTTGAAAATAACAACTTTAGTTCACTATTAATTAAGGCAGTAAGGAGCACCGAGAGGACAAAGGATAACAGCAGCACGAAGTATATTTTAGCCCGGTGTACATGACAAGCTTAGAAGACTATAACTTTGAGGTGAGTGAAGATGACGAATATTACCAGCTAATAGGCGACAGCGATTATGAATCTGATTATTCCCTAACTAAAGATTCGAAGGTTAGTCAAAATTCACACAACTCCCAAGATTTACAATTTAGATATAAATCCTTATCCAGAGATGAACTATTTGCAGATGTAATGGAACGTGTCAAGTTTGTTGGGTCGATTACGCAACTATCTCTTGACAGTATGATTATATTACTAAGGCTGTATGGATGGAACGAAGAAAAGCTTTTAGAAGATTATACTGAAAATCCAAGGGATATCTTAGAGAAAGGGGGTTTAATAGTACCAGAAAATGGAAAGAGAGGAATTCAACTAGAAAAAGATTATATGTGCCCCATATGTTGCGATACTTACGACAAAGTGTCGGTATTTATGATGGAATGCGGTCATGTGGCTTGTATTAATTGTTACAGATCATATTTAACATCCACTTTAAAGAAACCAAGGGCGCCCACTTGTATGAGTTGCAATATTTCTATAACGTCAAGTGATATTGATCAAATATTTGGCAATTCTGACTTCAGTAAGAAACATATATGCCTTTCCTTTGAAACCTTTATTAATAAACATTCTAAAAACTATAAGTGGTGCCCATACACAGGCTGCGGGAATATTATTTATTCGAATAACGAATCCACACTAAATGAAATGCTTAAAAGACATATGATACCAGAAGTAATTTGCAATAACAAACATGCCTTTTGTTTTTACTGTTCCACGGAGGTGCACAGCCCGTGTGACTGTAAAATTGCTCAATACTGGATTGAAAAAGTTAGAGATGAGTCTACGAACTTGAATTGGATCCTTAACAACACAAAACCTTGTCCATTTTGCGGTACTAGTATAGAAAAAAATGGAGGATGTAATCATATGACTTGTCAGAGTTGTCAATCAGAATTTTGCTGGATTTGTGATGGTAGATGGTCCATACATACAGACAATTATGTCTGTAAATTCCAAAATGAGAAAAAAGATAATCGTGGCGTTAAATCAATATCAAAGAGATTTACGGATGGATACAAAATGTTTATTGTACATGAAAACTCTTCTGACTTGGATCTTAAATTGGCAGGAACTATTGAATCCAAGATATTTACCCTTCAAAAAGAACTCGGAATTTCTTGGATAGAGGGTCAGTTTCTATCGGAATCCATTAAAATATTGTTACATGGCCGTTCTGTATTAAAATGGTCATACACTATTGGTGTATTTTGTGATCCTTCTCACAATTTAACCCATATATTGGAGCAGAACCAGACTATGCTATCAAATGCCGTTGAGTCGTTATCGTTGAAACTTCAGATAAAAGATCCTAACGTCATAATCAAGAGCAAAGCCGAATTCCGTGATTCTTCAAGTTTGGTTAATGGAAGAATTGCTGCATTAGAAAGGTGCTGCCAAGAACTTTTAGTCAAAGGTATTTGCAAACTCGAGAGCATTTAGGTATCTTGCTTTCAGTTGTAGATTAGGGGAGAATGTACGAAATAGATACACATACTTATATATATTATTATTATTACAGTTTCGTTAAATGCCTTAAGACATCTGTTTTTCTTTTTGTGATAAAGAGGGATAACATCTACCTAAATCTATCCTTGAGTAACCTATCCGCGCCCACCTCTTCATATTCTTGCTTACCTACCCATAACTGATGAAAAGTTCCTAGACTAGCTAAAATACTCCCACCTAACCAAGCTTGATACTGTCTCTCTCTTAGATGGCCTGAAGAAAGCATCCTAAACTTTAATGCCGGAAGTGACTTGTTTAATTCATACATTATTCTGTCTGATAAACCTGGAATCTTAGAAGTACCACCAGTAAGAACAACATTGTGCGCCAATGTCGCTCTCAAGTCAACATCAGCCTCCATCATTGTCTTATTAATTAGATCAACAATACCTGCAACATGGTCATTATCCTTACCATTAACACCATCAGACGAAGGTGCTGGAGTTGAAGAAGTTTCATTTCCATTTTCTTGGTCATTATTAGACTCATTATGATTTTCTTTTTCGCCCTTCTCATCTTTAGGATCTATTGGACGCTTACCATTTTCATTTGGTTCTTGGGAAGGAGAGCCCACTGCTTCTTGTTCTGTTGCTACAGGAACTGGCGTTGACTCTGCTGTACCTTCCTTATCTTTAGTGTTTGTGCTGGTCCCTGGTTTCGTTCTCTTCAAAGGAACGTAATCATTGTGCCATGTCTCTACGACACCATCCTTAGATACTGGCCATCCCTCTGGGAAACTTTCTTTTAAAGGATGGAAGAGCTGTTCAGCAAAAGAGTATCTTTGTTCTGCATCATAAATAAGTTCTTCTCCCCAAGGAGCCTCCAATGATCTTTTAGATTGTGATTGTAGCTCATCAGCAAATGATTTTAGAGATTTTGGAGCTATGTGTAATAGAGTTTCCTTAAATTCCTGGAAGAATTGTCTTTCATTAGCAAAATCAATGATCGATTCGTTGACATCAAAAGACAAGGATCTTTTCACAAAAGTAGGCTTCTTCTTCAATACTTGGAAAATAGGGACAATTTCCCTAGGTTTCAAGTTCTCTTTTATTAAATGATTGAGGTACTTTCCCGCTACAAAATTCCTTGTGGAAGGTTTGGAGAGGGTCATACCATCAATCACCGGAGATACAGAAGTCACATCATGCCCAATATCAACAACCAAACATGTAGGCCTTCCCATAGCAAACGAGACTGCAGATGGAGCTGCTGTTAAGTAGCATGCTTCAAATTCCATAGCTTCCAATAAAACTTCCAAAGACTTTTTCCTGTTGGACTCAGGGTTCCAAATTGGTTCAGTAAGCAATGCTGGTGTACCTTTATTAGTATCAAACTTCAATTCCGATTTTAGAGCGTATTCCCATTGTTCTTGCGCACGATCCCAATCTACAATAACGCTGTTCTCTACAATAGGTTTAATTTCTAAGCCCGAACGTGGGAATAAAAGAGGTTGCTCGTTGAATATCGTCTTTGTAGTAGATTCATCTGATTCCGGATCAATCTCGTAGGTACCATACTTGGAAGGAAGTATTGTTTGCGGGCAGTCTGTTCCAGAATACCCAATGTTTGTCACATAAGAACCTGGATCAATTATTATAGCGTTTATTTCATCACCACCATAAACTTGTAAAGCAGGATTTGACATGGTTTTCTGACTATGGAACCTTTATAGATACACAGTCACCAATTGAAGCTTAATTTCTACCAAAAGGTATACTTATTTAGCTTTTGTCGTGTACTTTCTGTCTGCTCGAGACACTACATATCCACTGTTTTTGAATTAAATTATATGGAAAATCCAAACTCTACTTCTTCGATCTTGTTACCCTGAAAAGTTCAAACATTTACCCACAGAATACCAAACAAGATAGAATAGGATAAAAGATGGTAGAGAAGATACCGTACGGGTTGTTTGGCATCAGCATTATGTATATCTGATGGATAGTTAACTATTCAATAGTCAAGCCAATTATAAGTTATGGGATCTTGTAGTTTTAATTTTGTTGATTTCTTTTTACTTTTTGGATGGTGGAATATAGTATTATATATAGATGTAACCTATTAGCAGATTGTATGAGCTAAGAAAATTATGGAAAGAGATTTCATAGAGTCTTTAATTCGTGATCGATAACGTCGACAAGAGTTTCCAATTCCAATTTGGAACGGGCGGCTTGTAGCCAGCTTTCTGCTTCTAGTCTAGACCAACCTTGAAGTTGGACGACTTCTTCGACAGCCTTATCTAGTCTATTCAATTTGATGTTTTCTGAGACACGAGAAATGACGGAGTCAATATCGTTGTCGTTAGAGATACCAGATTTATTGAACAAGAACAGGGAGAAGAATTTAGCAGAGATGTGACCCAAGAAGCCTGCGTTTGGAGGTAACAAAGAAGCTTCTCTGACCTTTTCTTGCAGCAAATTCCATCTGTTCAATAGTTGCTCGTTGGAAAGGACCTGTCTTTCTTGTTCACTCTTACCCGAGATCAAAGTGTCTAGTTCTTTGACGACAACATCAATCAATTGAGGTTCCTTGCATTCGCATTTATTTGGCTTTCCGGGCAATATGTTCACTAGTAGTTTCAATCTTTGCAAGTCCTTTGACAAGTCCAAAGAAGGAGTGTTATCCAAGTTTAGCTTGAATCTGATCGAAGAGACTAATGTGGTCAATTGGTTGATACACTCTGACTTGAGTATCGTTTGTTCGATGGACTCCAAGGAATCAGAAACGTTCTTAACGCTGTCATTTAATTCATCAAGGTTCTTTAATCTACCGTTTCTTTCGTTTTCAATCTTGTCAGAGATGATCTTGTTGAATTCTTGCACCTGTTTGATGGACAGCATAGCAAGTTCATTTTTGTGTTTGGCAAGCAAGGCTTGTTCGTTAGCTTTCAAGGAAGCTTGTAGTTGGGAGTCGAATTTCTGTTCGAACTCAACCTTTAGGTTGGACAAGTCCTTTTCGAACTGTTGCACTAGTTGAGCTCTGTTGTTTTCGATTTCCTTTGCCTTATCAGCCTCGACAGATTGTTTTAATTCAGAGGAAAGGGTGCTCAATTGGGAATTCAATTGTTCGGTCAAGTCTTTGTTCAACTTGTTTAATTCTACGGAAAGGTTCTTGTACGAGTTCAAAAACAATTCCACGGCGTTTTCGGGAAGCACTAAATGGCTTTCGTTGAGCAAGTCCACCTGTCTGTTGAAGGATTCGACGAATTCCTTGTTCTTTGGAGACACAGACTCCTCGTCCAACTTCAAGTGAGGCAATTTCAACAAGACAGAACCTACTGGAGGGATGGATGGGTCAACAACAGCGACGGCTGGCTCTGGCACGGTAACTGAGCTAGTGACTGGAGTAGGTGTGACGGCAGCTACTGGCGAGGAACCTTCATGACGGACGTTTTCGACTCTTCTGGCGAAGGAGCCGAATTTTTGTCTAATTTCTTCCAGAGATAATTGGGGAGCATTTAAGGTACCATCGTTGTAGGATTCGACCAATTGCACTAGTTCTTCTGCCAATGGGACGTTATCAGTGAATAGTTCAGCAAATTGGTAGTTGTAAACGGATAGGGCGACACCACCGGCGTAAAATGCGGTTGTAGCTGCTGTTAGTTTCAAGAAGAAGTTTCTGATTGGATGAGCTGTTTTGACTGGAGCACTGGTTGAGGCCAGTCTGCGACCGACGATTCTGCTAGCACGAAGCATGATGGGTGGAAGTAAGGAGCTGGTGGGTGGTGCTATGTAGCTGCTACTGCTGCTGCTGCTTTTCCTTTATTTATTTATGTATTTACTTATTTTTTTTTCTTCTTCTTTCTTATGCTAATGCTTAGAGTTTGGTCAGCTTGAATATAGAATATAGAATATATTCTGTTCAGACTGAGCGACTGAGCAGAGCAGCAGCACCAACATTCGCTAAAAGTTCATTGGAAGAGAAAATTGAAAAATTGGAAAATTGGAAGAAAAAAAAAAAAAAAAAAAAAAAATTGGAAAAACAAAAAAATCAAAAGGACAAAAAAAAAAAAAAAAAAAATATCACGTGCCGTTCGAACCCCGAGCGGGCACCAACTAAGATCCAAAAACTTTTTTCTCGCATCTTCTTCTTCTTCTTCCCCCGGGTAACAATCCCGGCAAGTTCTTGTGAAAATCCTCTTTTGCCACCGCCACCTGCCAATCGCTGCCCAGAGATCTGTGGTGTCTGCGGTGTCTCTCTACCAGGTACAAAACGTAAACCTTTGGCCTTTGGTCTGAGTCTAGCCCTGAACCTGCGCCGCCATATTACACATCAAACGCACAGCATTCAAAATAATGCCGTTGCCACTGGAATCGCATTCCGGTGCCTCGCAAGTCTCTAGTCCGCACTACCTCACAACTGCCAGCCGTCACCACAGAACCGCAGGCACCCCACTACGTCACCCCCCTCTCGCCCATCTCACATAGCCATCCATTCCTTGGCTATGCGGCTCGGAACCCACCTCTCTGTTTCCCGACGCTTGCCATTCATTCATTGGTTACAAGCTCTGAAAATCAAAAACGAATAAAAAAAAAAAATGATAATAATATAGTAAATAGTAGTGCTAGCTGCCCGGTGCGACACTCTCTTAGGCGTTTGTGTATCCTAATGCGAATCCTCGTTTTTGCGGATTCCGTTGCTAGTGGCAACGGAACTCTCTGCACTGCGGACTCTTCTACTTTCACAAAACAAGCTTCCGCAATATTTTCCCAAAACAGTACCCACTCCCTACTCCCGCCTGCAAACAACTCGGAATCCTTTCGGAATATGCCGAAAGTTCCATAGAGACCAACCACCCGTACCCTTGAGCCTAGTCGGAACCGCAGCATATTCCCCTGGAAATCTCTATTCTCGCCGAACCGCACTCGGAACCCAAACCCACACACGGCTCTTTTTCCTGTATGGCACTTTCGACCTGCGACCCACATAGATAAAAAGAAAACACACACACAAAGTGATTGTTGTGATTGCGCCAGATACTATCATGTCCCCAGTCGCCGCCGCACCACATTCCAGCGGTCCCTACCGCTAAACCTAAGTTTTGGCACATAAAGAAAAAAAAAGAAGTTTTTTTTATTTTGTTTGGGACTAACACTCATAATGAAAGTGTCAAAACCGCACTCTTGTGCGGCACGGCAACATTTTGTCTAAGGGCCTTCCATAATTGGAATCACTACTAGCTACTTAGAGACAGGTAAGTAAGTACACAGACACACACAGACAGTCAGCTTGACTAATCACTAACGTTTTTCGTTTTTTTACTACTCTTGGTATTTGTAGCAGCACTGCGAGTAAAGGCACCAATCACTTACTTAGGCAGTCATGGATTTCATGTTTGTTTGTTTGTTGCCATTAGATTTTAGTGTATTATTGAGTCGATATTGATGTCCGATGCGATGCGATGCATGCATGCTCACAATGGCGGACGATACGATCTGTTTATCTGTGTAGAGGTTGTAGGAGGGTTTTTGGCAGTGTTTCGGGTTTCACGGTTTTCAGAAGAGAGTGGGTAAAGGACACTCTCACTGCTGACTACATTAGTAGTACTAGTACTAGTTGTATGTGGTGTTTTCTTTGTTTTTTTTTGTTTTTCTATTATTTTTACTCTGTTTAGCTTGCTTATGTGAATTCCGATGCTCGAGTCGGAAGTTCTAGCTAAGTGAGTGCATGATTGGACAGGAAAGAGTCCTTCGGGCTAGTCTTGGTGATGTTGTTGTTGGCAGTGATTCGTTTGAAGATTGGAAAATTTGTATGCCCCTCGGTTTAGAGTAATTAGTTGTAGACCAAGTAAGGTATATATATAGGAGATGCATGTATGGTTCTTGGCTTTTGTTTTCGGAGAGGTAGGTACGGTACGATTACCATTGAAGCAGCAATACTACCGAAGTTCAAGTCGTTAATGGATTAAGGAAAGAGGAATCAGTCAAATACCTAGGCATGGATTCGTTTGTAAATAGTGTTACGTGCCAGCAGGTTTCACCTGAACAGTGCGAGCAGATGCTCCAGCTGTCGAGGGTCGACAGTACAGTGAGCTGCTCGAATTTCAAGAAGATTTTAGGTTGGTTTAAAACAGCACATGCGGGTTCGTCAGAGGACAGAGCGTTGGCAAGCACTGTGGCCAACGTGTTGCTAAACTCGAGCGAACAGAGAATGCATGCTAGCCAAGACAGATCTTTGATCAAGTGCGTGGAATCGCGCCTTTTCAATAATCCATACGATCTCCCAAGATGGAGAATCATGTTTCTAATGGCACATTGCAAGCCTGAGGGACGGGAACATGAGCATGAGCAGCAGCATGAGCAGCAAAGGGACCAACCATTTGATAGACTATTGGCCCCAACCTGTTTCCAAAGAATGGTGAGCGAACTGAGGATGGATTCGGAGTACATGAACACTTTGTGCGAGCTCGGGAAGTTTTGGTACGCGCTCTGCTTCAACTACGGGTGCACGATAACAAACTCCGTGTTGTACTGGAACATCTTCACAGACTTCGCTGCAAAACCATACATATCTGTCCCAGGGTTCCAGGACTGTTTGATACAGTTTGGATCCCTTTACCTTTTGGTGCACTCCAACGAGATGTGCGTCGAAAAAACCACTGTTAATAGATTTCTTTGCATATTCGAGGACAAGTTTAACGACTGGTACACGCAAACCACTCGGGAGTGGTATTGCTCTTTGCAGGAACACAGACTTCCCCAAATACTCAACATCCTGGAGCTGTTGATCGCTTACTCTTCTCCCAGCTTGAAGCAGGAAATTAGACAATGCTTCTTGTCGTCTCAGAACTCTTTGCATTGCCCCTTCGTCAATTCCTCATTCATCAAGTTGATCGAGTCCCCAATCAACAACGTCTCCAACACTACGGCCTCCATCCTCAGCTTGCTTCATCTAAGGCACGACAAGTCGTCCCACTCTCTAAAGCTAATGGCCCCACCACTTGCATCACGTGACTCCTTATCGTCCACCAAGTCTTCGGATTACATTACTTATTCAGGACTGCCCACTCCTTCCGTCTCATCCCAAGCAGACCCTGCGGTTTCTACATTCTCCACGGCTGCCTCTTTCGGATCTGCTTCGCCAGTGTGCGGACAGCCTTCTAACTACGACGACTGGTCCGAAGAAGAGCAGTTCCTGGAAGCTGAAAAGATCGGGGCTGCCATAGAAAGACTAAACGAATTAGGTTTTGTGAAAATGTCCACCGAATAAGCTTTTTTACGATTCACTTCATTTCACTTCACTTCACTTCACTTCACGTCACTTCAATTATATTCAATCATATTCATTTCAATTCCATTCAATTCAATTTATCTCGCTTAATTTCACCTAATACCCTTTACTTCTAATATTTATTCATAGTATTGCTACTACTACTTAATAACGACTATTTAATCAATATCACGACAAAGAAAAACTAAAAGACCTCTTCTTCGCTACTACGAAATATTCTTACTATTCCTAAGACATTTTTTGCCCCAACTATGTATCCCTTTCCTCCTTTCGATCTTTTTAATGTAACTTAACGTCTTATTTAATATACACGTGACTAATAGATCTTTTTCCTTATTTTCGTACCAGAGCTGCTTTAAATTCGAGAACAAATCCTTTAAATGCTTGTAAAGAAAGTAGGTTTCATCCCTTCCAAGAGTAAAAGAGCAACCAAAAGACCAGTACTGCGGGTTAACGGTACGCTGAAACTTTCAAAAACTGCGCTTGGTTTATTTCTAGCTTCAGATCATTGTGTTACACTCTTTCCAAGTCCCTATTTCGCACGTGTATACCGTTTTTGTTTCCCATTAGGTTTAAAAAGTAAGATAAAGTAAAGGTTATTCCAATTTAATAATGCTACAATTCAAGTTAGTTCTTCTAGGTGATTCATCTGTTGGTAAATCTAGTATCGTTCATAGATTTGTCAAGGATTCCTTTGATGAGTTTAGAGAATCTACTATTGGTGCAGCCTTCCTATCGCAGACGATCAAGTTATCGGAAGAATACGATGAGGAAGTTCTAAAGTTCGAAATATGGGATACAGCAGGACAAGAACGGTACAAGTCGTTGGCTCCAATGTACTACCGTAACGCTAATGCTGCGCTTGTGGTGTACGATGTTACCGAGCCAAATTCTTTACCAAAGGCCAAGCTTTGGGTGGATGAATTAAAGGAGAAAGTTAGCGATGAAAAGTTGATCATATGTCTAGTCGGAAACAAGCTCGATCTAGCTTCTGAAACTGACCCAAGCTCTTTAGTCGATGAATCAGAAGCTCGCGAATTTGCTCGCGAAAATAATCTACTATTCCATCAAGTCAGTGCTAAGACAGGTGAACACGTCATTGATGTCTTCCAAGATATCGGTCAGAGGTTATATTTACAGAATAAAGACGAACTGCAGAATTCCAAGAAAAATGCTTCTAACAATGTGTCTTTGCAAAGGCCTAGTACTAACGATTCTCAATCGTGTTGCATCTGAACATATCTTCTTGAAGCCTTTCACCCAAACACTCTCTACTCTCCCCCTTTCTCGCATCGTATTATTTACTACTAAATTGAGTATAAACCTCTATACAATTAACATATTATATATATATATATATAAATATATATGCTTATGTATCCCCTTTTTCGGCTAGCTCCTAATAATATCTATAAATGTGCGACAACTCCCATCACATTTGCTCATCTTTACGGGCGTAATCCTAGATCTGCCTCATTAAGAGAAATAGTACTTTTTTTTTAGAATTATGTAATTTTCTAAGTCAATTCAATATACACGATAGTACCTCGAAATGACGATATATACAAAAGAAATGTAACTATATATACACCTTTGTTTGAGTCTGGAGTCATTACTTTCTATGTTTGAAAACAGAATACAAGAAGAACAGATTATGTGGCAGATAAGATTAAATTATTAATCCTTCATAACTTGCTGGTAATCAATTCGACTGCCTTCTTTACACCTTCTTCCGAACCTCTAACGTAAATGACATCGTTAACTGCATCGTTGTTTCTTGGAACGTGGATAACAGTCTTAGTAGAGTTTCTGATTTCCTTAACTTTACTACCATTTGGACCAACGATGTTCCTGAACTTCTTTGGATCTTTGGCCCAGATAAAGCCTTCGGTGTTGGCATTCTTGGCTTCGGCAATTCTTTCTTCTATCAACTTAGTAACCTTTTCGATAACGGTATCTTTGCTTTCGATTTCTTTCTTGTACTCTTCACCTAGAACATCACTCAAATCCACAGGATCATAAGTCAATCTCCATGGAATACTTTGAGATGTAGATTCAGGTTCTTCAAGCTTTTTAGTAATAACATTGAATTTGGAACCTTCATTTTCTCTGATATTTTCAGGAACAGTGTACTTAGCACGAGCCAATTTTTGAGCTGTTCTGTTAAATTTACCATGAGAAACGTCGATTGAGAGTTCATTTCTCAAGGTTTGGAATAGTAGACCAGAATTAGAAACATAGAAGTGATACTCAGCTGGAACTTCGACAACAGCATCGAACTTCTCCTTAATAATGTCCTTTTCGATCTTTGCCTTACAAGCTTCGGTATTGGCTGGAGAACCAGAAATCTTTACTGTTTCATCCTTGCTATCCCTGTTTGGAACGTGGATTCTAACGTTGAATTCGGTTTCTAGCGCTTGTCTAACAGAACCGCCCGGACCAATCAAGAGACCGAACTTTTCTTGTGGAACACTTAACTCAACAACAACACTGTTTTCCAAGCTATCGATGATTTCTTTGATGTGCTTAACAGCCTTCTTCACAAAATCAGTTGGACCGGCAACGACAATAGCCTTTTCTTCGGCATCAGCATCTGGAATTCTTAAACGTTTGTTATGAATCAAGTCACCGCCAGCCTTGCTGATAATGTTCTTTAATTGGGCACCATTACGTCCAACGATTTCACTAAACCACTTAGGGTTGACATCTTCGATCTTGACAGTTTCATAGTCAGAAGCTTCTTTGATGATGGACTTAACCTTGCTTGCAGCCTCCTTAATGTTAGTTCTTGAACCAATAATCTCTAATTCAACCTCACCTGCTTTTTTAGCAGCTTCGCTATCAGTTTTATCCAAAAAGTTCAATTCTACACCAAATTCAGCTCTGATATCGTTGATAGTTTCACCACTCTTACCGATGACTCTGGTGACGTATTCAACAGGAACCTTGACAGTTTCTTTATGACTATTTTCGATCTCGAAATCCAAAAGAGCCTTCAACTCTTCGTAAGCACCCTTAACACCTCTAGATGGACCTCTGATAGTCACTACTTCACCTTCCTTAGGGAATTTGATGTAAACAGAGTATTTGTTCTCTAGACGGATACGGTAGCTACCTTGCGAACCAATCAAAGTACCGTGATACTTTGATGGGACGATAAGCTCTTTGGTAATAATGTCAGACCATTTCTTGGCTTCAGCAAGAATATATGGCTTAGCATGGTCTAAGTTGAACTTCAAACCGGTCAAAGTAATCTCTGTGTGTTCGTCCTTTGCATCTTGAGGAATGAAGGTAGTAACATCAAATTTGTCACGAATTTGTTGTAGATGAGCACCCTTTGGACCAATCAATCTAGCAACAACGTTGGTTGGGACTTGGAATGTGATCTTGGATTCAACAGAAGGGTTTTCAATGATGGATTTGATAGCAGCAGAGGCAATCTTACAACCGTTGTCATCACCTCTAATGGTGATCTTGTCAGCAGAAGGAGTACCCAATTTAATCAAAGCGTGTGCACCGGCATGGGTAACTTCTTCGTTGATTAGCTTCAAAGTAACCTTGTCCTCACTGAAGAGCTGTGCTTGTTGTTCCTTTGATAAAGTCAAGACGTTGGATGCCAAGGCACTTTGCTTTTGTCTCAATGAATCAAGTTGTTGGTTCACCGATTGCAATTTGGCCTTTAGTTCATCATCAGAAGGCTTGAAATCTTCTTCATCTACCTTAGTGATTAGTAAGATGCTGTCGTTGTCTGGATAGTAGTCACCCAATTGAACAAATTGGACGTCATTTTCAGTTGCTAGTAAAGTCTGTTTAATGTCTTTATGGAACAAATGGTAGTCCAAATCCGATACCACTAAGGTTTGTTCTGGAGCTAGTTCGTTGACCAAAGCCACAATCTGCTTACGAGCGTTCTTAATTTCATCAGTGAATTCATTCTTGGCTATTAAGGTAATGATGACACTTTCCAAAGCTGGCACAGTTTCCAATTTTGGCAAAGTTATTTGGACGTTAGGGAAACGTTCGCTAATTTCTTTCAAGATGTTGTACTTATGGAAATATAGAACCAAATGCTTAGCATGTTCAAGGTTCTTACCATGAGCCTTTGAGATTTCTAGGGATTCGATGGCGTGGTATTTGGATTGGTTCTTTGCGTAAGTGATGGCTTCGTTAACGTTATCAGCTAGACCAGTGAATACAAAGTGGTCATCGTCGACCGCATGTGGTGGCTTCACTTCAACGTGGAACTTTTCTTTCAACTCAGCAGCGTTAATCAAGGAATGGAACTTGAATGGGACCTTTTCCTTCTTGACGATAATTCTCAGGCCCAATTCGTTCATGTAATTGATGACCTTCACCTTTGCCAACTTGACATCATCACGAGGACCGGTCAAGACAATTTCTGATGGTTCGTTATTGGTAAATAATTGGACCTTGACATCTGCTGGGGTATCGATAGATTCAAGTTCAATGAAAGAGACCAGCTTTGGATCTTCCACTGGGACCACAATTCTGGCGTTCTTGGTCTCTTCCTTGACGATTTCTAAGATTTTGTTCTTTGCCAATGTAACCGATTCAGCGTCACCGTGCAAAGAAATGGAAACATTGTAGTCTTCCAAATCCGCATCGTATGAGTCCTCATTGACCTCCTTTGGAACATCAATCTTCACGCCTGTTGAGTCTGAGATGCCTCTGATGGTTCTACCACCAGAACCAATGATGGCCGATCTGGTCTTCGAAGGCACTTCAAAGGAAACGGAAACTGGCTTGGTCAACTTCTTGACCAAGTCTCTCCTGGCAAGGCCAATCTTGTCCGAGGCACCTGAGATTAGGAAAGTACGGGAAGTCTTTGAAAGCGTGGATTCCACGGAAACGTCGTATTTTTGCTTAATGGTTTGGATAATGCTAGAAAACTCGGCCTTTGTAATTTGGTATTGGGCTTCAAGGTCCAAAGAGAACACCTCTTGGATGTTTTTGGAGCGCATGGGCTTGGCTGAACCCATCGAAGATGGACGTGCCTTGTTACTGGTAGCAGCACTTCCAACAGACTTCAACGTAGATCCCCAGGATAGCGCGTTGCTGCCTGTTGATCCTGAAGAAGAGCCAGAGTTTCCACCCAACCTTGGGAAAGAAACCTTGACTGGGGTAGGCGTTGGAGTTGGTACACCATCGACGGTCTCGCTGTCATTCTCGCTCTTTGACTCGCTTTCAGTCTCATTTTGAGACTCGCCAACAGCCGAAGAAGAGACGGATTCGCCGTTTTCTTCTCCAGTTGTCGTCGCCATTTTCGACGATTCGTCCACGGACGAAGGAGGTGTGTCTAACACAACTTGAGAATGGCTCTCTGAAACATCAGGAGTAGCTTCTGACATTGTTCAATTGCAACAAGATCCGATCTGAAGTACACTGGAAACAAAAATAGAAGATATAACACGGCTTTTTCCGATTAGTATACCTAACCTTATAGATGCTTTTAAAAACCCTTAATGTGGGAAAAAAAAATAAAAGCTAACAGATAAAGAGCCAAGGAAACAAACAACACACGATTTTGAGACGATTCTTCGACTAATCGTACCCTTAAACTAAATACCGGGTATATCGTACAGCAATTGATCCACAATGAGAGCTGTCTTCCTTGTAGATTTCCGTTTCATCGTTAATAACAAATAGTAAGAGTGAGTTGGTGGTATGAACGATTCACACACACTTTCTTTTCATATCCGGCAAGTTCGAAAAACTGAAAAAAACTGAAAAACTGAAAAATTGAAAAATTGAAGATCAAACCAAAATCGAAAAAAAAAAAAAAAAAAAAAAAATTGTATGAATAAATGACGAAAAAGACACATAAACAAAAACATGAAAAAAAGTGGGAATGAAAACAAAGGGAAACAAAGATTGAAGACAATGAATGCTATGGTGTGGCCATTACCCTGCTTGGTGTGGACAGAGGGAAAAAAAATGTAGATATATAAAAGAAAAAAGAGTCAGAGTCATATGTTGAGTGTCACATGACTTTTTTTGTCTGTCAGTGAAGTGAAGTGCACATTGCTTGCTTGCTCCAGTTATTCATGTGGACGGTAGGACATTTTGCTGGAACTGGCCGACGATGTTGCCTGGCGGGTCGTACTCGCAAATGGTGTACTGTCCGTAGTATTTCCCGCAAATAAGGTATGCGCATCCCAACTTGGTTGAGTTTTTCCATACGAGCTGTGTGAAGTGGCCGGTTTGAGTGGAGAACTGGCCGTTTGAGAAGTCGTAGAGCTTGTACTCGTCATACCAGGCCATGGTTGCGGCCGTGGTGTTGTATCCTAGGGCCAGATTTTCGCCGTAGGGCAAAGTCGAGTGTTTCAGCTGGCCATCGCAGACGTAAGTGTTGGCGTAATCCTGGGCCTTTGAGGCGAGGTTGGAGTCCCATTGCAGCGGGCCGGCACTGTGTTTGGCTCTAAGCGAGTTATGCAGGTCCAGGATTTCTGTTTTGAAATCTGGCTCGGTCGTTTGAGGGTTTGAAGTAATGGATTCTGTGTAGGTGCCCGTTGCGGTGCGGTAGACGATAGTAGTTGAGGTGGTTGATCTGGTGGACGTCGATACGATGCTGGCAGGAGTAACCACGACAGTTTTGTATTTTGTAATTGTGACAGATTGGACTTTGTGTAGGAGCGTGGCCAACAGTGGCAGGAGTTTCAATGCCGAGGCGGTGAAGATCCTCATGTCTGGTTGATATATATTATATAATGCAAGGTATTACGAGAGAGAGAGAGGCCTAGTAGAAGTGAGTCGTAGCTAGGTGTCTTACCATAGGGCATGGCGATATACGGGATGAGAGTATATATATATATATATGGGTGTGTATCTGTGTTTGTATTTTCAATGGGTACGCCTTCTGTTCCCAAGAAGCTTCACAATTGTAAGAGGTTTTCAACGCTTGATTTTATAGTCTTGTTTAAAATTACTGGGGAAAAAAATAAAAAAGGTTTACATATATTGAAGAGAGGGCTAGCTAAAAGGGGTATCTTAGTATGGACATAGGAGATTGAGACGGCTAGAGTCTCAACCTTGTTTTGCAAGATAATCGGGGATATAACCTACCCTGCAGGTTTATGAAGAAATGAAAAAAGTAGGGGGGGGTAAGCGGCCAGGGACCGAGAAAACATGGGAGAAAGAAAAGAACAACATTCATTCATTCATCGGTTGGTAGATTGATTGATTGATTGATTGATTGCCAGATGCCGTCTAGCGACGGGAACCGATCCGACAGACTCATCTTTCTCTCTTGATGTTTTAGATTTTCTTTTCAGGCTCCCTTTCACTTAACGTTGAAGAAGCATGTGAGAGACCACGAGATGACGATGTGCGTTTCAGAATTTCTAAAACCCAAAAAAAATGCCTTTATAACTTGAGACAATGTTTGATGGATGATGCGCGCGCTCAAGCCAATGGTTGGACATTGTCTTGGTAACCACCATCGACGTTACCAGCTGGGTCGTAGGAGCAGATGATGTAAGCACCCCAGGAGTCACATTGCTTGACACCGCAACCGATGCTGGTGGAAGCCTTCCAGACGACTTGGGTGAAGTGACCGGTGCTCATGGAGAAGCCTGGGTTGGAGTAGTCGTAGTCCTTGATTTCGTCGTACCAAGCTTCAACGGAGCCGGTGTTTCCGTAGCCCAAAGCCAAGTTTTCACCGTATGGACCGCCGGAGTGGGTCAAAGTACCGGAACAGTCGTAGTTGTCGGCGTAGTTTTGTGCGTAGGAGGCCAAGTCATCGGACCAGGACACGGATGGGGTGTTCTTGTGCAGAGATCTCTTGCTGTTGTGGGCATTGACCATTTCTGAAGCGAAGGAGGACAAGTTAGAGTCCGAAGAAGAAGCGGAGGAGGTGGCAGCTGGAGCGGCAGATGAAGAGCTGGAGCTGGTAGTAGTGGTAGGAGTAGGAGAAGGAGCTGGAGTAGAGGTGGTAGCTGGTTGCTCAGAAGAAGAAGTGGTAGCTGGCTCGATGTTTAGTTCAGCAGCGTTGTTGACTACGCTGGCTGGCTGGGTCGAGGCTGGAGCGGTGTTGGTGGATGGAGAAGGAGCTGGGGAGCTGGAGTCGTCCTCGACAGCACTTTCGGCAAGCGGGCTTGCAGCTGGGGAGGCAGTAGAAGCTGGAGCTGGAGAGTCGGTTTGAGTGGCAGCTGGTGCGGCACCGTGGGTGGTGTAACCGGTAGTAGTGTGGGTACCATCGAAGTACACGTAACCTTCAACCACGACGGTTTGTTTGACGTGGTCATGGACTGTAACGGTGGCTACTGGAGCAGCAATTGCAGTAGCAGCTAGAGTTAGAAGTGTGGCACTGGAGAGCTTCATGTTGTTGTTGTTGTTGTTGTTATTACTGTTATTCTTTAGTCTTTCCTAGAAGTAACACGCGTTTGGTTTGACGGTGAAACAGATGCAAATGAGTGAATTCGACAGACTGAAGCTTCTTAGAGAGTGTGTGTGTGCCAACTACTACTACCCAAAACCTAAAACGTCCACCAAGTAACAGCCTAAAACAAAGTCCTATATACTATGCTCATATATATATTTCACCTTTCTGGTGCTGAACCAGAACCAGAAACAAGCAAAGGCTGCTGTGATGCTACACCAGTCCTGGCATTCGTTTGAGACAGAATACCCGTTTCAGGCGTGTTAGTAAAGTGTTCCAAACAGGCGAAGCCATTTCCATATACGGTCTCAAGTCTAGATGCAAGAAAAGAAATAAACTTCATCTCACCATCTATCTGCTGGTCCAAACCTCCAGACTATGCCAGACACCTTCCTTCGCAGTAAATCTACTGGCACTGCTGCTGCCGCACGATCCTAGTTAGGAAAACCTATGGGGACAATCCGCCAAAAAAACAGGCCTAATACGAAAAAAAGGAAGATGAAAAGGGTAATTAGAGAACGATATTAGGGAATGGGACGGGACCAGGTGCTACCGGGGCAGCGCAGACAGGGCCGCATTGGGGCCCACTCACTACCCACTGCCCACCACCCAGTGTGTGGGCTTGCGTGCTGGAGAGAAAGGAAACGGACGCTTGCTTCGGGGCCAAGCTCCACTACCGCTACAGAGTACATACTTTACTTTACTTTGCTTTACTTTGCTTTAATCTGGCCTATTTATTTGCTTATCTAAGCTCGCACGGGGGATCTCACAGATCTCACAGATCTCACAGATCTCACAGGCCTCACGATTAGCCCATAGCAAATCGAGACCTGGCGCCTGGCCATTGTACGGCACCAGACTTTCCCTCTCCTCTGCCCTGCCTGCCCTGCTGGTACCTTGCTGGGTGCCTGGTTTCAGTGCTGCTCTGCTGGTGTTTATGCTTCATTTTTTGCATTTTGGATTTTCTTTTTTGCAGCTTCCATGCTGCTCGGGACAAAAGTACGGAGACGCGTTACCTATAGTAGTAGTGGTTCTTTTTCGGGACACGTCATTACCCGTTCGGGAACTGCGGAGGCATGAAAACGGCCAGAACACGAAAATAAAGGGAACAAACCCTCTGGGCGTGCCCAGTGTCATCATCTCATCGTCAACGGTATGCTATGCCACTGGGGGACGGTAACGCGAAAAGCACGGGGGCAAAAGAAAGAAAGATGCGGCAAAGAATGTCGCAGCATCGCGTCGCTGACGCCAAAAGAAAAAAAAAAGAACATAAAACACTCATTTCAGTGTAGTGCCGTATAGCATATGGTATGGTATAATTTATGTATGTACTTAGTTAGTTGGACGAACAGAAAAAAAAAAAAAAACGAAAAAGGCAGGGTAATAGTGTTGACTCACGTGATCATGGGAAGTTTGGATTCGAATTCCTCCCACGTGATCTGGGATTTGGTCCCCTCGTAGCGGATCACCTCTTCGAAGTACTCGTCCCAGTGGTCCATCACAAGGGTCACGTACTTCCAGCAGCCGGCCTTCTCAATGAGGTTCTCAAACGTCTCCTGCTGGTTCCAGCCTTGCTCAGGCATGACCTCGGGTAGAAACGTCGCACTGAGCCGGGCGCCCGTCTTCGGGTGTCTGAACTTGAGCTCGATCCCATGCTTGCCCAGCTCCCAGTCGAATATGCTTGACTTGGGTAGTGAGTCCGGGCTGGCAGCAGCAGCGTTATTCTTCTTGTATATCGTCTTGAAATTGCTGAGCAAGTTGGTGCCGCAGCTTAGCAGTGCCAACTCTTTCTCAGATATTGGCGAAAACCTCGAGTCCTGCAAGGCCGCTATTAGGGCGTATCTCGTAAGGCCTTGTTCGATTTCGCATTCTGCAAACGTGCCGATGCATCCCCGGAGCTGGTACTGGCCATGTCTGGACAACTTCTTCCAGGTGACGAATAATGGACACCTGGCAAACTCGGGCTTTACTCCTTTCCCCTGGTACAATCGCTCATCGATGGTTTGGAGCGAAACTGCTGGGATCTTGTGGAAGTGACGGTATAGTTGGTAGAACGCATAGAATGCGTATGGTGAGCTGGAGCTGGCTTCTGCCATCGTTTAGTTCTTTAACCTACTGTTTTGCGGGGTTTCTCTTTTAATTGTAGAGTATACTACTATATATTTTGTATACCCTTAAATTGTGTATAAGTTTCGATGATGATGTCTTTCTTAATAATGCGCAGAGAAGAACGAAGGCTCGAGAATCTTTGAAATATTGGATTTTGACAAAGTGTACACCCCACAAGAGAAGAAGAGAACAGCAATCAGCAATAGACGATTATAGTTAGGTTACAATAGCCAGCCCGTGATGCTAAGACTCCCTGCTGCTATCTGCTGCTATCTGCTGCTATGTTTGGTGCGAGCTTCGAATTTCTATGATCGCGATGAACACATCATGGAACTTACACCCGCTTCTTTCGATAAAGTGATCCATCAGACAAACTACACAACCATAGTCGAGTTCTACGCACCATGGTGTGGATATTGCCAGGAAATGAAAGGCCACTTCAAATCAGCCGCAAGAATGCTCTCTGGCATTGTGCAGGTCGCCGCTGTCAACTGTGACGAAAGCGTGAACAAACAGCTCTGCGCCCAGCACAGAGTGTCCGGTTTCCCAACAGTAATGGTGTTCAGGCCGCCAAAATTCGATTTGAATAATCAAAACCATGGTAATGCCGATGCATCCTCCATCGCATCGTCTCGCCATGCTTCGGAAACCTACAAAGGTGAGCGGAAACTCAAACCCATGGTCGATTTCGCTCTCTCTCGAGTCAAGAACTACGTAAAGAAGTTGAACCGGTACGAAAAATTCGAGGACGTGTTGAAAACAGACCGTTCCAGATATGCGGTCATTCTCGTCACTAAGAAAGACAAGGTCCCTTCTTTATTCAAGGCCGTGGCGCTAGACTGGCTTGGAATCCACGATTTCTACGCAATTTGGAACAAAAAACTAAATGGTGTTTCCCAACTGACATTCCAAGACGACACCTCCCGTTGGCCAAATGCCATTGAGTACATAAAATCTCTTGAAACTACGGCTGGTTCGCTCGAATCGCCTAAAATAATCGTCATCGATAAACAAAACGACACGGTGTCAGAATTAGACTTGGTTAAAGAAAATGGAAAGCAACAGATTGCTGAATTCCTATCCAATTTTGGCCTGACGCCTAGAGAGGGACCACTCAGTAAAAGAGATGAGTTTATCCAATCCATAGTGAAAAAGGCAGATCGTGCTAAAAGCTCGAAGTCCAAAAAGCAGGCTAAGGCTAAGGCTAAGGCTAAGGCTAAGGCTAAGGCTAAATCCAAATCCAAATCCAAATCCAAATCAAAGGCTAGCGAATCCCAGTCCAAATCAAAGGCCAGCGAATCCCAGTCCAACTCCGAACCCCACCAAAATACAATGGTAGACGATGAGCTATGAAGGTTACGTTTCTGGACCGGGTAATCTTTCATGATGGAATGAAAAAAAAAAAATTAAAAACTTAAACCAAAATCAAAAGCTGTTGAAAAATTCAGAATTTAATGAAATATATAGAGAATATATAAAATAATACAGCTATAGACGTTGATACAGTAGTTTATCCGTGGTTAAAGAAGAGTTCGAGCAGTGAAATTCTACTCGGCAGGTGCTTTTATAGATATCACAAAACAAATAAAAAGAAGACATGTCTCAAAAGGTTGGTCACACAGGTCTAGCGTTTGCTAGGATGTGGCATCATGTCGATTTGGCAAAGGATAAGAGGACGCTTGGTAGAGTTGCTTCACAAATTGCCATTACTCTTATGGGCAAACACAAGCCAGTATACCATCCATCTGCGGATTGTGGGGATTACGTTGTGGTGACCAACTGTCAGGCATTGCGTGTAACCGGTAACAAGATGTCGCAAAAGACATATTGGTCGCACACTTCCAGACCAGGTTCTCTAAAGCTTACCACGATGGAAGATATGATTAGCAACAAGGGTCATAGTGAGATTTTGAAGAAGGCTGTTTCAGGTATGCTTCCCAAGAATAAACTACGTAAATTAAGACTCTCAAGGTTAAAGGTGTTTGATGGTGGGGATCATCCATACAAGAGTAATATCACAGCATTTGCTGATCAACAGCCAAAGGTGCAAGAATTGTTGCAGAAACAGCAGCAGAAAGCCTAAGCATTGAATGCCCTCATCAAGTAAAGTAAAAAGTCTCAAAACCTCATTATAATATTGTTCATTATACATTTGAACTTATTATATATATTTTTGTGTTCTTCCTGTACATATTATACATATATCCAATCAATCCATATCATAAAATCGTTTAATCAATAACGTTTTGTTTAGATAAAAAAAGATTAAATATCAAATACAACTTTCTTACGTAGGCGAACGACGTTTGCTTCGTTTCTATACTGTTATAACTAATTGGTTTCCTTATTTTTGTAACAACTTTTCCACCTTGGCTTCCAAAGCGGCAAGTCTTTCATCTTTAGCTGCGTTTTGCTCGGTTAAGGTTTGGATGTAACTTTCCATTTGCAAGACTAGCGCTGAGAGTTTCTCAACAGATTGCTTCAAATTCAAAGACTTGTTACCAGCGGACGCAGAGGTTGGTGTGGAAGTAGAAGTCTTAGAAGGCTCGTTGGTCTCTTTAGGCTCTTTAGGCTCTTTAGAAGGGGTCTTGATACTTGTTTGTACGCTAGCTTGTGAAACAGTTTCAATTGTGGTATCAGATCCGCTTTCGACCTTTGATGTAACCAGGGCAGTGGTAACCACACCTGATTCTGCGTTTTCTTTGGCAGGTGGGGTTTCTTTTGTTTCAGCAGGCAGAGGCTCTTCTTTAGATTCCGTTTTCACGACAGGTTCCGGTGTAGACTTGGTCTCGACTTCCTTTTCCTTCACAGGTTCATTCTTGGACTTTGTTACCTTTTCATCTTCAGAATCCCAAACAGAACTCTCTTCACTAGGGTTCTCAGCATCATTGTCGGCGTCTAATTCGGTGGCCTTTTGCAACAGCTTATCAACGGAAGCATCCTTGCTTAAAAGCTCATCTACTTGATTTTTTCCTGTGGATTTTGGACTTGGAACCTCCTTCTTAAGAGAGCTCTGTGGGGTAGAGGATGTGCTCTCACCGTTAACGGAATCCTTTGGAGTAACCTCCACGGATATTTCGTGCTTAACTTCTACAGAAGGTGATTTTGGTGGGGTAGAGGTAGGTGATGATTCTTTTTTCTTTTCATTAGCGGAAGCACCATTTGAATCAGCCTTTTTGGCGTTGGTGAATTCAAGTTCACTTCCATCATATATAGCTTGTAATTTGAACAAAATAGGGCCATCTACTGACTTACCAGATAACCATTCTTCTGCCGTCAATGCTGGCTTACTGGAAGGAGCATCAGGGTAGATGTCATCTTGGAAAACCTCAGATTTTCTAGGGACAAAGAAAGAAATTGGTTCGATAGTGTGTTCACCAACAGCTTTAAATCCTTTCAAGACTTCATTTTCCTTAACGTTGACCGCTCTTTTTGGGGCTACTGCAAAACCTCTCTGAGGTTCAGTTGATTGGTATTCAGATAATTCAAACAATTCATCATTTTGGAATTCGAAATAGCGAATGTTACCGTCACCTTTACCTGCAAGATACAATATCTTGTTGGAATCATCATAGAATGGCATCAAGATCCCTGAAGATTGGTCTACGTTGTAGAATCCGCCTAAATCACCCTTTTCAATGTTTTCAGCATCCCAGATACCAATTTGACGATCACTCAATCTGGAAAACCCGGTAGTGGCAATTCTTTCAGAGTTACCTAACCAAACAACCCTTTGGTTCTTAGCTCCTGAATGGGCAGGGCCTTCGGTAATAATTTTCTCTGCCCTGATATCCCAGACTCTTAGTTTCTTATCACGGGATACAGTTACCAAACGGTTACCATCGTAACTGAAAGACATGGATGTAACCATGTCTGGATGCTTCAATGTGAACTTATCCTTGCCCTCAGAGATGTCCCAAATTTTAACAGTGTAATCCAAGGAAGACGAGGCTAAGATATTCTCCGCCGTTGGATGGAACAATAAATGACCAACTTTTCTAGAATGGCCAGAAAGCATTTTGAGGGGTTTCAGATCGGTTGGTGTACCATCCTCGTCCACGTAACCGTGTAGAGAATAGTCTTCTGGAATCTCCCATATACCAATTTTCCCATCATCAGAAGCTGAAGCAACGATATTATCGTTGAAAGGGTTGAATTCAGTGTCCAAAACTTGAGCGGTATGACCTCTAAACAGTGGAACTTGATCTGGAGCCTTTCCGACCTCTTTAATAGGGATAACGGCAAAGGCACCACCACCAGAAGAGTTCCAATTAACGGAAATGTACTTGCCATTGGCTTTAATCAAATTTGAATCCCAGGCATTGCTGGTGATCCTTAAATTTTCATATTGTAGCTCTTTCTTAGCAGCTTGACCATATACATGTCTGTACTTCGACGCACGAACGAATCTTCCGCTGTTAAACCGATATGTAACCTCATATAGTATTACATTCTCGAAGAGTTAGTATCATATAATTGTAATCCTTAACATAAACACACTCCAATAAAGGTATGATATTAATCTAGAACTGTCATAAAACATACCTCATGTTTTTAAATCACTTAATTGGGTTTTAAAAGCTTCAATGACCTTTAACTAATGTGGAAGACCTTTTTCTGCTTGTATCCTTTTCTTCAACACTTTTGTTTACTTTATTTGAGTCTCACAACATATAAGAACATTTTATTTATTTTTGGATTTTTTTATTGATTGATTCAAAGCCACGGCAAGAACATCTGCCATAGGGACAAGCTATCTGATTATTTTGAATTGCATTCCAAGTAAGTCAATAACGGTAAATATATATATCTATATATTTGTGTATATACGTGTTTCTCATGCTGTAGTCATCCCATTGAGATATTTTTCAGGCTATGTAAAGAATGCTACAATGCTACAATGCTACAATGCTCTGGTAGATGAATTGCTCAATAGGAGAGTTTTACCCTTCTTTTTGGAGCGATTCTTCTTCGATTGGGATGCTTCAAGTAGCATTCTTTCAAATTCAAGATCTTCTTCAATAGTATTTTGATCTGTCACGACGATTTGCGTACCCCATACAGTACGTTCCTTGAGTTTTGGCTTAGAAGGATGATCGTCTAATGACAATTCGCCTTGCTTTTTGTCATTTAACGAAGATGGTGTGTGTTGGCTAATTGTCTCTGGTTTCGAAGGTTTTTTCGAAGGGAAATATGTTTGTGCAGGTTGGATGGATGAGAAAATATCATTGTTCTCCCGTTGGTAAAATTCCAACTGCTCTTGTTCCAAACGCTCCTGGTACAAAAGCTTATCTTTATCCTCCTTGCTTCTTCTTGCCATGGCTTTCCTGTGTCTCTGCTTTAACTCCGCTGCAAATTTATTGTAAACGGCTTTCGGAATTGTGTCCTCATTGCGCCAGTCAAGATCAATGAATGCTAGTTCAGTCCCGATTGGGAGGTGTGAGAAGTATTTAAATTTGGATATGGTTGTTTCCGTCACCATTGATCCATAATGAATATCTTCCACTTTGACCTTAAGCACGGGAGGGAACTCATGATAATGTGGGAATGCGTTTTTCAATACCTTAATGTCTAGAGGTGAAAGGTAGAATTTTGTGCTAGAGCTGAATCCAGTTTCATAATAAAAAAATGCTGAATCATCAGTATATTTCTCTATTCCTTGGTGAGCATCTAAAGTAAGCCCCATAATGTCAGGAACTTCATTTTCCTTATCGGTATTTTTCAAACTTTCAATTAATGCTAAATTTTCGTCAATAGCCATTTGGGCAAGTCTTCCGTTATCATGATATAAAGCCTTATCGACTTCTAATTGTGTGAAGATTTGTAAATTATCCTGCTCCAATAAATCTATTGCATATTGGTTGCTACATTTCATAATTCTTGAATATTCAACCAATTCTTTCATATTCACAGAAGGAAAATTACCGATAGTCAATGGATCGATATTTAAAGTTACTGGTAGGGGCAATAGTGATCCATGAGGTCTACAAATTAGTTGTAATTCAACTTCGGATCCTATAGTTGGAGTATTTGCTTTTGAATCTTCTTCTGTGAGTAAGACAGGTTTGACATTGCTTTTCTTGATTATACTACTGCAAAGCGGACATTCGCGTAACTCTTTCCTCTTCATTCTAGCAAGGGTACTTTCTTCGCCCTTGCTTACAATAGGATCATTCTTAAAAAGTTCAAGTAAACATGTTTGACAAAATACATGACCACAAATTACCATACGTGGAGATATTAAGTCATCTGTCAAGCATATTGGACAACTTTGACCTTTCGGCATGACAACTCTTCTAATTGACTCTGTCTCCAAGGGGACATTGGGATCATTAGACTGAGCTTCATAAGATCCTTTATCATCCACTATGAACTTGTAATTGGCATTTACGAAAGAATCACCATGAAGGAACACCCTATCATGGTTATCGCTATGGCGTCTTCTTCTTCGATCTGCAGGGTTCCTGCTCAAGGGTTTGGGAGCTTCGATCTCGGGGAGCTGGAAGTCAAGTAGATGGTTGATAGATATCTTTGTCTTCTTTCCATTTAGCTTGTAGTTCCCATTGGCAAGCTCATCTTGAATGTTCCATTCCAGATCCCCCGGACTTGAGGCAGTTTTAGCCCTTGGAAGATGCCTGTTGTTATTTCTTTTTGGTTTTCTCTTGTTACTACCCTTGTCAGTATCAGCTTGTTTATTTGCTGTACCTCTTCTGCCACCTTTCTTGTGCTCAGGGACAAAGCTGGGTGATTCGATATTCAACTTCTCGGACATCACCTTCTCTCTTGAAGAATATAAAGTGTTTATTTGCCTAGTTTCTTTGATTGATACTAGGATGCTGTAGTAAATGAATACCTTTCGAATTCGAAAGGTCGGTGTTGGGTTGAAAACTAGAAACTAGTCAACTCCCCCCGTAAAAAGCCTCGTATTCTTTCTGTTTTTCTCCCTCTTTTTCTTTTACTCATCAAAGGTGTTGATCTTTATAAAAGAAGTAGTTCTTTAAGTTCTTTATATATTCAATATATATGGTTAGTATTATGAACAACAAGAGTCATAAGATACATATACCAATCGTGTTATTAAGTCAATGATAGTGTAACTAATAAAATCATTGTTATCTGAAAGGTATTAGATACTGTGTTTAATACGTTCTATCATATACATACTACAACAACGTTTAGCATGTGGGAGACTGGTAGTGAAATGAATCACGTGCCACTGTTATATCATAATATTATAGCGGATAACTTGCGTATAGATGAACTACTTCAAATATCAGTTTCTGGTAACTTCGAAAGTTAAATCTTGTGCGTCGTTTGATAGCGGGCACTATCCTTGTGTCCTTACTTTCTACGTTAGTCGTTAAACATAAAAAGTTGTTTTAACAGCTTCGTTATTTAGTTCTTGAATATATTTCTTACTGAATTTAAGATAAGATCCGAGAGAAAAGCAGCAAGTAATTGGTAATCCATTGAAGGTATCAGCATCAATGTCTAAGCCAATTAATGTGTATGCAGTATCAGAGGCTCGCCAAGCTTTTGAAGAAGCTTTGCCGGGTATTTTCTCTAGATTAGGCTACACTCAAACTTTTAAGTTAATAGATACGAAGTTATTCCTAGGATATTCGTTGGTAGTATTTGCTGCAGCAAGTTTTCTACTCGACAAAAAGTTGACATGGGAGGAGTCTAAACAATATCAGTTGATATTGGTCTCTTTATATGCGGTTGTCTGCGGTGTACAATGGTGGTTTAACAAGTTTGTTGAGAAAGGTATAATATATCAGGGCACTAATAAGGATAACAAGATCAGCATAGGTGCTAAATTCAAGAAGAACTCACATGAGTTCCACATATATATTGCGGACTCCACGAACCAACGTGTTGAGTTGGAAACTTCTTTCACCAAATTCTTCAATGAGCAAGGTTATTTACAGACTGAACTTCTATACAACTACTTCAAGCAACAAACTGAACAATTGGTTAGCAAAAAAAGCAAATAGACAAAGTGCAATGATTGAGATCAATGATTGAGATTAATGAGTTAAATTTAATCATAAATATATTTTTCTCATATACCCTTAAAAGCTATCTCTTTTGATATCGGTTTCTATAAAATGTGTAAATAAAAAGATAGTTTGTATATGTACGTTTCAGCGGCACTATTTAGCTTCGTCAAGAGGCAAGCATTCATCCATCTTCGAGAATGCTCGCAGTTTTTCAATCAGCATTTCAGGGAAACACTTGAACATTCTCAGAAAGTTCACATAAAATGGTTTACAGATCTCGCCACGTTTGCCCTGAATACAACATGCAACAATCTCTTTCGCTAATTTAGGGGCCTTGACCACTGGTGCAAAAAATTGTCTTGGAGGCTCAAAGCCTTGGAACATCTGTGTATCCATTTGCCCAGGTAGAACGAGCAACGTTCTCACATTCATTACATTTTCACTCAGAAGTTCGTACGTCCAAGATTCGTGATATGAAATCAATGCCGCTTTAGTTGCCGCGTATGTGCTGGCTCTAGCAGGCGATAGTATACCCAAGGCGCTTGCAACATTAACAACATAGTAAAAATCGTTAGGTTCTGTCTTAAGCGGGTGGAATGCTTGTATTAGTTTAATAGTTGATAGAACGTTGGCATGGAATATCGTGGCAATCTCATTAGATGGCATATCAGCTAGTCTTGAAAATCTCCCTCTAATAGCTGCATTATTTATTAGAACATTGACCTTACCATATGTTTTTTTGATAAGTGAAATTGCTTCTTCTACAGCATTATCTTCTGAAAGATCGCACTTAATGAACTTGATTTGCTCTTTCCATGACTGTAACTTTAGCTCTGGTTCGACGACATCTAAAATGACAATTCTTATATTGGGGATACTCTTAATGAGTGATTGGACAATTTCAGACCCTAAACCACGGCTACCACCAGTAATAACGCATGTAGGATCTGCCAAATCTTTAATTGAAATCCATGAGCCTCTAGTCTTGTATTTTTTGTCAATATGCATGTACCCTGCTAGTAAAAGAGTATACGTAAAGAATACGGCATACAATAAACGTGAATTAATATGAATAGTTCTGATCCCATAATTGAACGAGCAAGTACACGGTCCGTACTGATGGTTAGTAAATACTGGTAATTGTGTACACATAACAGCTTCCTGTCAAATGCAGTTAATTTTTCACGAAACTATTCTGACATACCTTTCTACTACAAATAGAAGAATAATTGGGTATCTGATCACTGGCTGGATTATCTCCCATATAGTATCAACGTTTGGAACCCATTTGATTAATGAATCCATCCTGCTTTGAGATGATCTCTGTGTTTTTTTCTATGTCTTGGCAATCTTTCAACACGATGAGATGAGTTCGGTAATAAAAAGTGTCAGATGCATTAAATTAGCACAGAAATAGTTTTTCTCAATAACCTAATACATACATTAGACATTATTATATACAAAATATAAGACAGTCCACAAAAACAGCTTAAGTTAGTGACACAAAAGAGACAAAATACACAAAATTACTACTTTTATTGTACTTTACTTTTGGATCTAATGATATACTTCTTTTTTAAATAATATTAGCTTACTGGCCACAATGTTGGTGTTTTAAAAGTAAAGATCTGAAAATATTACAATATCGGCTTTAGAGATCAAATGTCACCTGATGTACCTGTATAGTCATTATTTAAATAAGCTATTCTACTATTATCTGCAGTAGTTATAACGCGAGTCACTAACTTGTTAAGTTAAATTCCATTAATAGTTGTCTGCCTGGTATGTTTGGATGGGTCAAAACTATGCTGGTGTAGTCTTCCACTGATGAAGTCATTTTTATCTTCTTACCCTTAATGATCTGCACTGGCTTGATGGAACTTATCGCCCAGTCTGCACCATCTAAAATATGTAGATCATAGACTTGAACAAGGTTGTCACCAGTAAGTACAAGGTAGCCTTGGCATAGTGAAACATTAATGCAGTAGAAATCTAGTACAAGAATATCATTCTTCCAATCCGGAATTTCACCAAACTTGTTGATCCTTATAATTGCTTCGTCGTAGCATAGTATAAAAATATTAGGATCGATCTGGAAACAGCCAATAGGCTTGGTTTTTTTAGTTAGAATGTCCGATCTAACATACTCTGCCATCTTCATAGATGAAGAGTTGCTTTTCGACTTATAGTCAATTTGTTTTTTAAAGGGTAATCCATTGAACTTTGTTTTGGACGATTCTGGAAGAGTGATCGGTAGGAAAGCTCCTTCTTCATTGAAAGACTCTGAATATAAGATTGCTCCTTTCGAGGAGCATACTATGAAGCTATTTTTGAAAATGGTAATATCTGATATTGAGGTATTCACCAATCCGTTACTTGACGCTGGAATTTTATAGCTCTTATAGTGCTTGAAAAACCTAAAGACTTTTGTCAAGGGATCAAACTCCGGTGTCATTATAACTATTTCGCCCTTTCTCTCGTAAAAGAGATGGCGAGAATTACTGAAATCCTCGGCAACTTTAAAGAAAGATATCTTTTCTTGAATCATGATTCCTACTAGTTTATTCTCGGGTAAGTACTGCTCTGAATCATAAAAGGCAGATATTATACTGGGGATATTGAAATAACAGAGTTTTCGGTCTGCTAGAACAAACAGAAGTCCTAGTTTCGAATTGATCTCCATTCTAGTAGTTTTTGGGAGGTTTAAAATGCGCTTCCATTGCTTTAGACACCTGTAGGAGGCAATATATACCCCAGTGTTTACACCACATAAAACGAAGTTTTCGTTCTCGTATGTAAATGACAATGAAGACAAAACATCGCCCTTTACACCATAAGAGCTAATAGGTTCAGATCCGTAAAATTCTTTAATTGCTCTTCCAACAGCTGAACCTTCTGGTTCCAATGGTAAATTGGTTGGAGCTTGAATATCATCGTATGAAAACATATCGCATAGACATTGTAGCTGGAATGCTTCTTTGCCGCTGTTACCCATATATTTCTGGAACGAGTCAATCAATGCTGCAATCCATAATTCACGATCCTCGATTGACGAAGTGTAGAATGTATGAGATTCATTGGACGCTGTATTCCTAATTTTGAATGAATATGAATAGTCTTCGTCATCTTCGCCATTATGGTTTGCATTGGTAGCAGTTTGATAAATTGTTTTTGGTATTGAACTCATAGTAGTTCCTGCTTGTAAAAGTGGAGGCTTCTTAGGGGTAGAAGGTGTCTGTAAACTTGAGCTCTCATCATCACCTTCGGATGTTGATTTTCTTTTGTAGTTAATTTCTTCTTTCGTTTCTAAACTCAAATAATCAATGGGAATAGGTCTATCCAGCAATTTATATTTCTTTTCTGTTCCCTTCAATACCTCCTCTGTTATCAGGAAATAGTTATCTAATAATATGATATAGACCGGTGCACTTTCAAGCCAAAGTTCCCTTTTTTTATGAAGCATTCCCTCTTTAATGATCTTTCTATCAGGGTCTCCTAATTTCAAATCGAGATGCTCAGTATTGGTTGAATTAGATGACAAATTAGCATTGTTAGACTGAATGTTTAGGTAATTCACTGTATTTCCTGTCTTAAACGTAATAATTAATTGACGAGCTAATCTTATGATTTTTCTTCTGTCGATGGCGTCTCCATGGGTCTTATCAACTAATCTTGAGAGCTCCTCAATTTCTTGGATTGCTAATTTCAAGTATTCATAATCATCCATAGATGGATCTGTGCATTTTAATATTGATCTCAAGGTTACCGGCATATTTTGTAAAGACTTGAAGAATCCTCCGAAAAAAATCACATCGTGATAAAGTTTAGAACGGGTTATTGCAGAAGATTCATCGATCTCCTTTAACCATGCAGCAAATCTAGTATTATTTTCCTTTTCCCAATTAATAATCTCATGAACAGCTGCCATATTTTGAGCATATTTCACATAAACTGTTTTTGCTTCATTTGCCCATTTCAAGTATATTTTACCGACACCATCAATGAACTTTCCTTTGATTTTTAGTTTCCAAAGAATTGGACTTAAAAGGAAGTCTTTATGAAGTTCGATCAATGGAACAAATATATCATAAGCCATTGCCTTGAAGTTCGGTTCGTATGGAAGAAGCGCCGGATCGAATGAAGCACCGTAAATTTCAACAGCTGCATTTGCCAAATTAAGAGATCTTTCTTCCAACACTATAAGATCAAAGATAAAACTCTGGCGCTTGACTTCTCTAGGATTGATCTCTGCTATTTCATCTGCTGTTAGTTTCCAATAATCGGTCCATAATCCAACGGACTTGTTGATGAATTCTGAGATTTTGATTTCAGATCTATATGATTCCGAAGTTTTTGTGCTCCAGCAAGTATGAGAGTAACACTTAAGGTCTGTCGTTGGATCATCGTGTATGTGAGAGTAGGAATAGCAAGGTAATAAATCCGTAAATACACCTTGTGTGTCTAAACCTGCGATTATAATAGTTATTTGTTTAGAAGTCTCTGGATCCTCTTCAAAGCGCACTGCACCTTGATGAACTAGCGACTCGATAATCTTGTCCACATTGGAATCTATAATATCTTGTTCACATGAACTTGGTAGTTGGAACTCCAAGAGTAGTTGAACAATCTGGAAAAATTCCAATTTGAAGAAAACATACTCATTAAACCACTCAAAATAGACCTTCAAAAGCCATTGATATATATGTGACAGTTGACTGATGTTGTAACATTGATAAAGCTTGCGTTCATCGAGTAATTTGATTGGGAATGGCTGGGTTGGCACTGTAATGCTCGCTACGTTATTCAAAGGTTTACTACCAGTAATGGACCCAAATGATTCATGTCGAGCAAATTCCTCTGCATTCTTGTTGAAAGCATAACTTGAGTTAGAGTAGTAGCTGTTAAGACTATCGGAGAGCCCTCTCTCGTGTGTTAGCTCTCCTCCTAACCTGGGTGGTTGTTGGTAATATAGAGTCGTATTTTGCAAGCTACTTTTATCCGAGGTTGACCAATTGAAATTGAAATTTCCGGTTGAGATTGGCGATATTGTCTCCAGTGCTGGCAGTTGAGCAGCAGTGTCAACATGAGTATGTGATGTTGGTGTCGTCGAAACAGCACTAGTCTTTGTAGCAGCGTTGATCGGTCCGGAAAAGTTTCTTGGTGGTAAAGCAGGTAATGCCTTCAGTGTAACATCTTTAGAATCTTGTGTAATGAAGCCTTCATACTCTATGTTTGGCAATTGAATGTTATTGGTGAAGATACTTGAAGTAGATGACGATGACAGCCGTTGATTACTTTGAGATGAAACTGGACTTGTTGGTGATCTGAATACCGAAGGATCGCCAACGAACGGAGATTTGTAAACTTTAGGAGCTGATGGTTTTCGTTCTCCCATTGTGTTATTCTTTTCTGATACAAACGGAGAAGAATATGCACTGTTGGAGGATGGCTGGAAAGGGCTGTCGTTAGGCCGCATTGGTACAATATTAAACGAAGTTCCTGAAGTTGGAGTCACTGGACTAGTAATAATTTCACGTGGAGGAAGTGGAGGTGGCCGCCTTCTTCTAAATGTTTGCGGCTGAACCTGCAGCGGAGGAAGCGCTGGCAGCTTTGGAGATTGCCGTTTGCTATCCATTTTAGTTACGTGAATATGTTTATAATGTCTCAGTTAATGTTCCCTTAGTTGCGAATTATGTGAGTGCAGTAGCTGTACACCTTAAATGAGACTTTTATAGTGTATTCGTTAAAATTTGGGTTTATTAGTACAACAAAACTTCCGCGTTGATCTTTCCTTCACGCTTTGAAGTATTGAATTAATTCAATCTAGTAAATTCTCTATGATCTATCTAACTGTGATAATTGGTATAGCTGTATTTTTGTACCGGTTGTCCTTAAACATTAATACATGATTGTTTAACTAACCTTAACGAGATTCATTCGAGATATATCAACAATATGCAGGCTTTGGTGTTCCTATATTATTTACGATATTCTAAGCACGTGATTAATATTTTTCGTTTGGTATCCTGTAACTATTTTGTTTCCATTTTGTTTCTACAAGTGCTCGTTTCCCATATCAAAAATCGGTTAAGAACGAAAAAAAAAACTGACTTGTCCCCAAAAATTACTTCCGCCCGAAATTTTTAGCCATTCAGGTTAAATCGACATTTCTAGTAAGACAAAAAGAACTTACTGCCTTAATACACGTACAGGCAAATTTGAAATTGACGTTATGTAATTAAGGAAAACGAATTAATGTTATACTTTTACGTGTACGTAATTGAATATTTTTGTTTTTATTTCTACTGTTTTTATGAATAAATTAAGTAGGAGAAGCGTTCAAACATAGGACTCTATAGGATGCCATGTTTGGTTAGAGGATGTGGGAGTTGAAGCTCGTCTAAACGTTCATTAGGAATAAATATTAAGAATATGATTTATTTTATTTTTACGCCTGGTCATAACTTTCATTAATGGTAGGTGGGGGGAGGAGGAGAGATAGATACATTTTGTTCAATTTTCCTTGAAGTCAGTTGGTTCGTGTGGAACATACACTCCGTTGTACAAGTTGTCACGAGGTACGCTAACCGTTCTACCGTGAAGAGTAGATAGATCCAGATACTTCTCAGACAATTGGTCGATGCTAGTGACACCAAGCAATCTCATTGACATTTCTAGTTCGTCCTTTAGCAATTCGATAGCTTTCTTGACACCTTCCTTACCATAACAACTGTTTGCGTACAAGAATGGTCTACCTAAACCGACACCCTTGGCACCAAGACACAAGGCCTTCAATATATCGGTACCTCTTCTGACACCACCATCGATGAAGATTTCGATCTTGTCGTCTAGTTTCTTTTCTTTTAGAATAGGCATTGTTTCGGCCAAGACTTCGATTGGCGCTCTGGAAAAGTCTAGTTGTCTACCACCGTGGTTGGACAAGACGACACCGGCGGCACCAATTTCTGCGGCTTTCAAGACGTCTTCGACGCATTGAACACCCTTAATGACAATTGGCAACTTGGTCTTTGATTTCAAGGTAACGATATCATCCCAGCATAGAGCAGGGTCAATGAAAGTGGAAAGAGCTCTGGAAGCACCCTTGGATTCCTTGACGTTGCTCTTTTCCATGGCCTTTGCGGAACTGTCCTTGTTGGTGAATTTGACCTTAGCATCCTTTTCTCTGTTACCGAGAGATGGGGCATCCACAGTAACGAAGATAGCCTTCAAGCCCAGCTTTTCGACGTTTTTGATCAATTCCTCGGTAATCTTACGGTCACTGTTGACATACAATTGGAACCATTGGATTTGGTCCTTGGAAGGTGCTGCTTCGACGATTTCTTGCAAAGAACAAGAGGCCAAAGTGGAAATCATCTGGATTGGCTTCACATCGCTCTCGCCACAACCTCTAGCGATATCCTTTTCACCTTCCTTTGGATTACCCAATTTACATAGAGCGGTAGCAGACACATAGAATGGAACACCCACTTTTTCACCCAACATGGTGGTGGAAGTGTCCACCTCCTTGACGTTGACTAGGATTCTTGGCTTGAAGAAGATACGGTGGTATGCAGCATGGTTCTCTCTGTGGGTGACTTCGTCATCGGCAGCAGAAGAGTAGTAGGACCATGCCTGTTTGGTCAAAATCTGGGACGCCAAGAACTCGAAATCGTAAATGTTGACCAACGAGTCGAGATCTGGCATATTTTGACGCAACTCCTCCTTTCTGGCAACATCCTCAGGAGTCTCACCGGGCGTCAATGGCGCACAGATCAAGTCGTCGGGCATTTTCCCGTCTAGAGGACCGATCCGGTTCTCCGGAGCAATGTACTTCTCAATGACATCTGGCGCATGAATTGGGCCAAAGATCGCCGTCACATCCTTACCGGCGTTGTTCTCGATGATAGCTGGTCCACCAGGATGGGCGCTAATGAATTCCGTCAAATTGTAGACAAACCCATCGATCACCACCCAGCAGTCATCGGGACTCGAGTGCTTGGCGACCTCGAGCGGGGAAACCTTTGGCTTGTTTAGCTCTTCTTTCGTAGCATTTTGCAAGCTGTCGCTAAATTGAGAGAGCAGCCCGATCCCAGCTACAGCTGAAGCCCCAGCAGCCAAAAACAACATCGTTTTATTCGAACTTTTACCCTGTCCGTTGAAACCTTTTCTGACTCCGATGTTCGAAGTACTTAAATATCTCATACTCATGCTCAAGCTCGATTTTCTCAGACATCTTCTCGAAAGAGCAGAGCCGCTACAGCTCTTGTTGATGACTCTAGCTGCAGATCTCATTGCTACTGGTATTGTATTACTTGTGTTACTTGTGTAAACTTAGCAAGTCAGCCAATGAATGCAGTTATGATTGGATTTGGTTGGCCCTTATTTTTTTTTTTTTTTCCTTCCTTCCCTTCCATCTTATTTTTCAGTCATGGGAAGCTTCGAAGGTATGTATGAGCAGACATATATATATCAGAATATCGTGGGGAACAGCAAATATCGGCTCGAAGTGGAAAACGTGAGCATGAGCGGCATCGGGGAAGGGCAGAGGTGTGCGCTATTATCGCTCGGGTGCCGGACACCGCGTGAAATGTGACGACGGGTGGAGGGGAGAATCGCTGTAGATCCAGAGGAATACTAGCTAGTTCGAGGTGTGGCGGGTGGTGTTTGTATGCGTGGTGGCAGACGTGGCGGGCGTGGCAAGCGTGGGTAGTGAGGAGTGGGGCGTGGGTAGTGGGGTTCACCATCGGAACTGGGCGGGAGGAAGGGAAGCATGACCGAGAATTCGCAACATTACGAAAACAAACAAAAAAAAAAAAAAAAAAAAAAAAAAAGACACGAGTGAAAATCCAGAAATATATCGGAGTGTTGGAGGCGGCGTTCGCGGCGGGTGCTGATCCTATTCATTGTCTGTTTAGAGGGTGTGGGTAATGCAAAGGGTGGGGCGGTAGGTGTTCTCGAGCAGTGAATGAATCAATGAATGGGGGACGAGTAAGCTAAGTTCCGCGGTCCCGGGGAGCGCTGGCAGATACTAGTTCAGAGTCTGAGCTCTTTTCTCCAACAAGTAGACTTCGTGGCCAAGCTGGTTAAGGCGTGCGACTGTTAATCGCAAGATCGTGAGTTCAATCCTCACCGAGGTCGTTTGTTTTTTTTTTTGTTTTTTTCCTCCTTATTCGATTGATGAACGAACCAAAAAATAAAAAAAAAAATTACAGTGCACAGCACAGCGACAGAGAGCCCTTTATTTACTGTTTATATTTATGTTTGTTTTTTTTTGGGTACGCCAGCTTCAGCCAGCCGGTCAGGTAGTTAATCAATAAACCAACAAGCGAAGAATGATGTGTAGCTTTATTACAGAAGAAGAAGAAGAGCTTAGCCTAGTATATAAAATTTACATAGCCAGGGATGTGGGCGGAAAATTCGCTACATCACAATGCAACACGAGTTGGTCTTCTTGGCCTGCTTGTAAAACATTCTGGAGGCCGCAGAAAGCGACTCCGACTTGTCCACTAGATTGTCCAACTTCTCACCCCTCTGCAACACGTTCTCGATCGTCTTGTGCAACGTGATCTTGGTCTCGTCTAGCTCCTGTTGCACACGCATGATCGCGTCCGCTTGCGACGGATCCTGGTACTTCGAAATATATATATCCAACTCTTTCAACTTGAGCGAGTCGTTCGTCTCCGCAACATCCTTCCATTCCAATGGAGGGTGCGCCACCAAGTACTCATCCAAAATCTTGTTCAATAGCGTGTATGCTGGTCTCACAGGATACTCCTTATCCGTGATCAGCACCCCGCAAATCCCCTCAGACCTCGCATACACATGTCCAACGTATTTCCCTTCTTCAACACTTTGTCTTTGTCCAGCACTGGTCCTGCCCGCAACAGTCTCACTGAAAAATGACATAAACTGTGCCACACTGTTCCTCTCGAAAAACCCAAACTCGCTCAAGTCCTTCACTGAACTCAACTCTAGGGTCTTGTCCCCGCTGTTTCTCAACACGCCAATGTAGTATATCTTCATCTCAATAGCAAAAACACTCGAACCCTATTCGATCCGCTATTGCTCACAAGCAAACCTTTTTCTTCCTTTCTACCCACTGGAAAAAAAAAACCAGTCAGCTTCAGCTCCCAAAGCAATCAAAACAGCTAGCGTTCTTCCCTCTGTTTTAATATCAATCACTATCAGCTTTAACAATGTCTCTCTATCTATTTTTTTTTTTTTTTTTTTGCTACAAAGGCTGTATGTGTAGCATTAATAAGAAAGCATTGAAATACTAGAAGAAAAAAAAAATATAAGTGAAATATTGATAATTGCTTGGAACAATCCACAGACTTCTTTCAGGAAAGTTGAAAAGAATAAGAAGTATCGAGCCAGTGAATATATCTGAAGGACTCAATTGAACAGCGAATCATAATATTAGACAATGTTCCGTGTTTCTGCGCAAGTTGGTAGACGTTTAGTGGTCAGGTCGGTGAGACAGGCAAGAGTTTATAGTTCTGCTTCCCATGGGGGAAGTGGGGCATCGATGAGTAAGTCAGCGCTGCTGTTGGCAGGATTTTCCACCTTGGGGGCTCTTTATGTGGCTAACGGGTGTCCTACTTTGATTAAGTCGAAGCCTGCCAGTGTAGCTGCGCCAGTTTCGGAGCCAGTGAAGGATAAGAGCGATGCACCACATTCGGCACAGGATGAGGGTGCGGAACCGGTGACTGCACCAGGAAACGAGACTGTTTTCAGTGAAGAGAAGTTCGGTGAGTTGAAGGCAGCTCAGGAGGCTCAAGAGGCTCACGAGACTCAGGAGGATGCTCAGGGTGCTCAGGGTGCTCAGGAAAACACTGAGGCTGGTGAATCCACCACCCAGGCATCCGGAGTTGACGAAAGTAGCGAATCCAGCGAGACCAGTGCTCCATCTCTCAGTGTAGACAATGAAATCACCAAGAAAAACGTCGTGTTGCACCATGAGGCTGATCAGAAGGAATTGGTCCAGGTGACCGGCCCAGATGGCGTGAAAATGGTTACTAAGGACTCCGAACCTGCTTCTGAGACGGAGGAAAAATCGTTTGCGCCAGCTTCTCCTTCCGAAAATGAAAACGAAGCCAAACCAGAACAATCTGCCACTGCTGAAGCTGCTGCCGCCGGTGTTCAAGGTGAGGAAAACAACGAACAAAAATCCGCTTATAACCCAGAAACCGGTGAGATTAATTGGGATTGTCCATGTCTAGGTGGTATGGCATACGGCCCATGTGGTGAAGAATTCAAGACCGCTTTCTCCTGCTTCGTTTATTCCGAAGCTGAACCAAAGGGTATCAACTGTGTTGAGAAGTTCTCCGCTATGCAAAACTGTTTCAGACAATACCCAGATTACTACGCCGAACAAATCAAGGACGAGGAAGAGGCTTCAGCAGAAGCTTCCAAAATTGAAGACAAGTCCACCACCGATGCTTCTACTGCTACTGCCACCGTAGAAGTCGAAACTGAAAATGCTGTTTTCGAACCAGTCTTGGAGAAGTACGTCGAAGAAAACCCTCAATTGAAGGAAACTTCCGAAGCTGCTCCAGTTGTCACCTCTGATGCCGGAGACAAGAACTAAGTTGGAAAAATAAAAAAAAAAAAAAGATAAAGTCAAGTAGTAAACAGTAAAAAAGACTCTAGAAATTGAACACTCCTGTTACTAACAAAAACATATTCCTGCACCTTAACTAATGTTAGGCTGTCTCGTTCGTTCGTAGCGAACCATAGCCAAAAAAAATTCTTTTACCAAAATCTCTATATTTCAACTTTAGCAAATAAAAGGAAGGAAAAGAGGTCATATGCTGAATAAATATATGTAAGCCCTCTTTTGTTGAGGCCTCGTTTGTGTATATAAATATGTACTCTTGTATATACCCCTATTTCCATTCTCTCTAATGATATGCCACGCTTAACTGAATATATTATTTGTCCGAAGTGAAGTGTAATAATTCGTAAATATATATTGGTTTGTATGTGCCGTTTCCCTTCTTCAGCCAAAGAATATCGTCTGACAATGCAACGTGTATTTTCTTGTTATTGCTGAAATTGGATACCATAAAGGTTGGTACAACTTTCTCTCTTCCTAGAATTTTAATTGTTGTGTTTTCTGTGGCAGTCCGTCGTAGTGATAGTCCATGTTCATGGCAAAATGTTTCAACAACTGTTTTGAATGTGGTCGAAATTTTTGTCATTGGGGTACTATTGTATTCGTCTCGCTTGGAGCACTGTTCCCGTGTGCTTCTTATTAAGGAGTGGAGGGTCAACTCTTCGTCATGTTCCGAAACAAGGGAAGGATTCCTTACGAAATTATAAATATTCCTGAGTTCCGCTGAATGATTCATAGCCAAAGTCTCTGAGCAGATTTGATTTAAGATGTGATTCACCCAATATTCGGCATCTGGAACAAAGGTTTTAGGTTGTAGCACAAACCATTGAAACAGCACTTTCTGGATTGAATTGATAATCACTTCAAAAACCTTCCTACTTGTATCACTGTCAAAGAAAGGTTCATATTCATGGATCACTTCTGCTACTTCTGATATATATCCACCTTCGCCATCTTTTTCATTATAATCAATAAATTCATCGGTAAGATTGAAAGTAGAATCAAAATAGTCAACGAATCTTGGAAGCCAGTAGGTATTGATTAAATCGTAAAATTTCAATTCTCCTATCGTTTCCCTTAATATTATAACATCCTCTGTAACAACCCTTTTTGATGCAGTCCAACCTTTGAGGAAACTCTCGAATTTATGAATCATCAATTCCTTAGTCATTTTTAATTCTCGAGCTTCTAAAACAGATTGTATCTGGTTATAAGTAACCATGAATCCGTCATAGAGGAATGATTCGGAAAGATTTTTCTCTAGGTAAGGAATCACATAAGTTGAAATGAAATGCTCTTTGCAACTAATAAACTCGATAATAGGCATATATTGCACTAGGGCTCTTCTTATAAGTTCATTTTGATCATTTGTAGATTCCAGCATTCTACATAAAGGCTCATAGATCTTTCTGAATATTACACTTTGGGTGTTGTTTAATGTATACTTCGATTCCATCCTGTAAGATAAGTAATCTACTATTTGTTGCAACTGGGAAACCTGTGCAGTTTCTAAATCATCCTCTGATGCTAAAGGTTTCAAGCCCTTCGCTAATACGAAAGAGCAAAGTTTGTCAGCAAGAAATTCATCATCAACTTCAAGACACCTTGTTATTTGCTCAGATAGAGTGAGCTGGGCTGAAGTTTCGCTCTTTTCATCAACATTTTCGGACATTGTGGCCATCGTTTCTCGAAGAATTGACCTTTGCTGTGATTCACGCTTAGATTCTAGTCGAAGTCTTTCTAAGCTGGACTCAACTGTTTTTATTTCTGTTGATATTTTCAGAAGATCCTTTGTGGTTCTCCTTATTTCTTCAATATCTTCATTGCTGAGGAGAGAATTGTTGATTCTTTCTGTAACATTATTTGGTATTTGGATATTCTGTTCCATTAGAAGTTTTACATCTTTAACTAAACCTTCCAATTGGGCATTGGAGACACTTTTAAATCGAACTGGAGTTTTTTTCTGACTCAAATTCTCCTCTTCTGATGAGGTATCAGTCTCTTCTCCCTTTTCCATGTTATGGACGGCGCTAAGCATCCCCAAACCTACACCTTTAGGGCGTGCTATTGTTTCAATCGGGTTCACAATACCTTTACCATCCCGTCCTAAACCTTCCCCCTGCTTATAACCCATTTTTGAAAGTAATTTAGCACCTATACCGTATCTCTTCTCCATGCTATTGCTTGTTCTCTTTACCTCCACGTCTTCCACGTCTTCTTCCTCATCGCTGTATCCATATGGATCTATAAAAGACATACTATTCATGCTCGGAGAGAGTTTCCTTCTTTTGTGTTCCTCTTTGTCCTCATCTTCCATCTCTATATCATACACTCTTTGGTAATATGTTGGTGTTTAGATTGAGCTCCCCCTGCCACTTAAAATGTCTTCTTCTTACCACTTCAAAACTTTCTGTCTATCTTTGTAGATTTTAAAACGGCTCCAATATTCGTTAACTTTGAATTATAAACATTATATATACTTTAGACCCTTGGGATTTAAGGGTTCGCATAGCAGAACAGCCCAACCGTCGAGTGCTGGTCATTCAAACAATGAGTTATCATTATGATGGTATACCGGATATAGAAATAGACTTATATTGGAATAAAGCGAGAAACCACCTCTTGAAAGCACAAGTGGAATGTGAGGAGTCATTAAAGTTACTTTCTACCATTCGGTCCGAGATGGATAGCTGTCAAAAATCCAGACTTAAACTGCAATTCATACTTAATTGTTTGGTAAATCAGGTTGAGTTTTTTAGCTCAGTCATATTAGAGAAGTGTATTGCTGTTGAATTACTAGATAACGAATGGTCGAAAGTGGTACTGGTCGGAGTTGTGAAAGATCTTAATTATTGGCAGGATGAGATAACCAATAAGATAAATGCGTTGAAAAACACCAAGTATGATCTAAACGCTGAGTATAAAAGTTTGGCAGATTTTATTTGTGAAGATCATGTTGAGATCCTACAACAAAAGCTTGATGAGGTACCGTTCATTAAGAAACAGGTGTCTAACATACGACAACATTACAAATCTATTAAGGAAGGTGTACAGTATCAACTGAAAGCTGGTAAGGTAAAAAAGTTGAAAAAATACTATGAAACGCATTTCAGCAGAGACAACCATTTGTTTGAGCTTTTAGAAGGTGAGTATTTAACCAAATTGAATTCTTATGAATCTGAGCTTACCGATTATATAAGATCAATCACGGATCATTTTGATAAGTGCAGCATATTAAAAGCTGATGGGTTGCCACCACAAGACCTAAAGGACCTATTCGAAGTTGTTAAAAATGATGATGCTGAATTGGAGCATATCAGGGAACTAATTTACGAAAGTGATGCTGAGATTACTCAATTTTATAAAAATGTTGAAGGAACAATAACAAGCATTAAAGAAAACGTCGCAGACTTTTACGGTTTGTCAACAAAAATCATGGTGGAATTGGAAAAATGTGAGGAGTATGTGTCTATTTTTCAAGATATTGCCAAATTAGTCTCAGTTTATAAGGAATCTTGTATTCGAAAGATTGAACAGGTTCAAGAGTTATGCGAAGTTTATGATAAATTCAAAAAGGCATATTTCAATCTATTGAAGGAACGAGAAAGGAGAAAATCGGTTGCGATACAAATGAAAAGCATTCTTGATGAATGCAAAGGAAAGTTAATGGCTTTGAATGAAGATGATTTGGATCATAGACAGCAGTTTTTACATGAAAATGGAGATTATTTGCCAGAAAACATATGGCCTGGGAAGATTGATGACATGACCCCGCTGTATAGTCTAGAATACACCATATACAATGAACAAAAATAGTTTTGTGTTGAAAAAGGCACCTATATACATGAGAGTGTGCAAGAATCTATTTTATCTATTTATAGTTTGTTTCAAGATCCACGAACTTATCGAATACTTCTTTCAGAGTCAACTGATTAACATTTCTTGATTCTCGAGTCCTAATCGCTACTTTATCACTTTCTACCTCCTTATCACCTATCATTATAATGAAGGAGTAGTGTTTTTTAATGGCGTCCCTTATTCTTTTGCTAACTGATTCATCTCTACAGTCCATATCAACTGAAAAGTGGAAGCTATTAGGAGGAATTGGGCTTTTGGGATCGGTATTCTCGGCACGTAAGGTTTTAACAGTTTTTTCCGCAAGATCCATTATCTTTTTGTCCTGAGTTTTCACTGGAATTACCATACATTGATTTGGGTTAAGCCAAAATGGCCATTTACCTTTGTTTGAGTCGATTAAAATTGCCATGAATCTTTCGACAGACCCAAAAACAGCTCTATGGATCATAATTGGTCTCTTGTAATCATTATCTTTGCTCTTGTATTCTAATTTGAATCTTTCAGGTAATTGAAAATCTAACTGGATAGTAGCAACTTGGTGGCTCTTGCCAGTATGGTCATGGACTAGAATATCGATTTTAGGCCCGTAAAATGCACCATCCCCTTCGTTAATAGTATAAGAATGCCCCGATTCTGACAAGATACTTTTCAAAGTTTCTTCTGCATGATTCCAAACTTCAATTTCCCCAACAAATTTCTCAGGTCTAGTAGATAGTGTTAAAGAGTATGCCGGTTTGGTATCGTTTCCAGAAATTGGAAATACTGATGTGTAACACATATCCACTAGCTCTAGGCATTTTTTGATTTCCTGATGAACTTGTTCTTGGGTACAAAATATATGACCATCATCTTGATGGAATTTTCTAACTCTTGTAAGACCAGATAATGCACCGGAAGCTTCATTTCTGTGTAAAGGGGAAAAATCTGAGAAACGTAATGGTAGATCATTATAAGATCTGTCAAATCTTTTGAATATAACGCAATGACCAGGACAGTTCATAGGTTTTAACCCATACTCCTCCTTGGATAGGTCATTTCCCTCGACTCTAAACATATCATCTTTATAGTTTTCCCAGTGCCCCGATTGTTCCCAGAGCGTTTTTCTATAAATTAATGGAGTTACAACCTCTTGAAATCCATATTTATTCTGCTGCTGAAGCTTCATAAAACTAACCAATTTGTTAAAGATCTTCGTACCATTTGGCAAGAAAAAAACTGAACCTGGAGAGATAGGATCTGTTATATAGAGCTCTTGTTTTTGTGATACTTCATTTGCTGTATTGGCTGCACTGTCTATTTTATTTTGATCAGTATCGTGAGAAGAGCAGTATCTTATGAATTTTGAACTGAACTTGGTTGGAACATGAAGTACTGTTCTTCGACATCTAAGTAGAAGCATCCCTATCCCTATTTATAGCCTCTATCGGGACTGTTTGTATCAATTAGGTTGTCTAATTTTCCCATGTTTATATTCAACTTTAACTGCTTAAAACTAAGCTAGATTGTTAAAATCTGGTAAAGTGTTTAATTTCATCCATATTCTAAATATTTTGAATTAAGAAGACCACATCTAACACACATTATCAAAAAAATATAGAAACCAGAATGCATATTGGAAGGAACTCTGCTTTTACAAATATAGCATATCATTTAGAGTTAAAAAGTAGTTAAACTAAGAATAAATATTGAATGGTGTATATATTTAAATAATTTCAGAAATTGGATTGTAAGAACTTCCCGAGTTCCTCGAACTCGTTATCTCTGAATTGAGAAACCTTTCCTTGCCATTTACCACCATTTTTACCACCGCCACCTTTCAACTGCGAAACTATAGCCTTTATGCTATTAGAAGTCTCTTGAATTTTTTCACCAGAATCAGAAATGATCAATACTGCGCCAGTAGAAGTTGCTCTTTCCCTCCCAATAAGAACATAACAGTAATCTTTCAAGGAAAGTTCAGTGACTTGTTGGTTAATTGCATTCCAGGCTTGAATCAAAAATTCTAGGGTACCAAATTCATCCCGAATCAAGTGTGCTTTGGATCTCTCTTGCAAAGTTTCGACAACAGGTTTGGCTGAATATTGAGCTAATTCCTTAATCCAGTATTGTTCCCTTTTAGTGGCCTTTTGTAAGTTCTTCAATGTAGTTTCGCACTTATTAACAATCTCATTATCCGAGCAAGATAGAACTTTCTTTGTAGCACTAATTGTTTCATTAGCAAACAATGCATATCTTCTCACTCTATCACCACACATAAAGTACAATCTAGAATTTGTACCTCTTACGCTAGATTGTTTGGGCAAAATGAGGACTGAAGATATCTGTGAAGTCGATTGCAAATGAGTACCACAACATGGGTTCTTGTCCAAATTCCCAATTTTCACAACCCTCAAAACACCTTTTGATAAATCGTAATCATCAGGAACTTTATGAGTGCTAACTTCTTCATGAGACTCTGGATCCCCCTCAAGAATTTCAATGTTCTTTGGATCAACAGTTATGTATTTCGTGATTGTTTCAGTTAACTCCTGTACTTCTTCTGCGGTGAGTGCTCTTCCAATTTCAAGATAATTGAATAGATCAAATGGTTCAATGTGAGGCTTCTTTTCACTTGGAACACCTCCCATAGACCAAGAAAGTGTCTTTAAATTCCATTTTTGTTCAAGAATTGCACTTACTAAATGTTGGCCAGTATGTTGTTGCATGTAGTCTAGTCTTTTAGTCCAGTCGATGTCAATAGTCACTTTAGTTCCTGGGTTGATGTCTTTGTCGGCAAGATGCACAGCATGCAAGCCTCTTCTGAACACTGAAGAAACAGATAAAACTTCGCCATTTTCCACACGAATTCTACCAGAGTCGCTAGGTTGTCCTCCACCTTCTGGGAATAAAATTGTGTCTTCTAATTCGACTTCATATGTGTTCTTCTTCTTGCCTGGATTGCAGGCAACGACTGTGGTGACAAAGTCTTTTGATAAAAACGAGTTTCTTTGGCAAGCTAAAGACCCCACATAGGTTTGTTTCAGTCCAGCTGTCATTGTAGCAATATTCCTTACTATATTGAGGAGTTGGACTCTTGGCATTGGTGCATTTGTTTCGTTACTAAAATTATGAGGATTATAGAAAGTTTTGTTATCAATTATTATTTATGTTATATGAGTTGTTCATTATTCTTAATGGTTGCAAAAACAGGTATCATGCAAGTTGATTCAAAAGGAACCATGGATTAAAAGAGTAAAAAGTGCTGAATCCCTTTCAAGCACGTACGTAAGTTGCGTCAATTTTTTGTAAAGATTCTCCCAAATTCAATACAAGTTTTCTTCTATACTGAGTTCTGTTTTTTGTCTGTATTGGGTTCCCTTCTAGATAAATGGTTTCAAATTCAGGAAGATGTCCAAGTTCTTCACCCAAGGATTCGAAGGATTGGTCAATTTGATTATCAGATGCCCACAAATCGGTTAAATGGACTAAGTGCTTCAAGTTTTCGATCTTTGTTAATCTATTGCCAGTAACATCCAATGTGGTCAATTTCGTATTCTTCTCAAGACCTTCGATCTTGGTTATGAAGTTATGTGAGAGGTATAACTCCTCAAGATTCTCTAAATCTTCTAAACCTTCCATTTTCTTAATCTTATTGGACTGGATGCTCAAAATCCGTAGATTCTTGAGGTGTGACAAGTTCATCAATCTGGAAATAGAGTTTTTCCCCAACCAGATCTCTGTCAAATTATCCAAACCTTTTAAGTCGTCTGGTCCAATTTCACTGATTCTGTTACCACCTAACTCAAGATTCTTTAGATTCTTAAGAGTACTCAAGTTTTCGATCTTAGAGATTTTGTTTTGAACAAAGTACAAATTCTCAAGGTTGACCAACTTGTCCACGTTCTTTATATTTCTAATCTTGTTAAAGGATAAATCCAAGGTTTTCAAGTTAGGGAAGAGGTTAACACTCTTCGAGATATGTTTGATCCTGTTATCGTAGAGATCAATTTCTTCCATTTTCTCAAGTGGAAGTACCTCCAATTCGGCTATAGACTCAATCAAATTCTGTCTCAAATATAACCTCTTTAAGTTCTTGAAACGAATTAGGTTCAAATCTTCAAGCGCTTGAACCTTAAGATGCACTAAGTCGATTACATCTGCATCATCAGGAATTTCTGCAGCCAATTCTGCATCTGCAGATATATATTCTGGATGTTCATCTGGTATAATTTCCGTGTGTAACGTACTCCCCTCATTATTTGTAGACTGCAACTGAAGTTTGTTTGTAGAGTCAACGATTTGTTGATCTTCGTCTGAGTGCTCTTCTTCAGAATCACTTAGTACTCTGTTATTATGGCTCATTTGGGGCATTATTACTGATGGTTGTTGTCTGCAGTTCTGTTTGTGGCGTCAACTGATCTTTAGTGTTCTTCACTAACTTTCCATGGATTTATATGGATAAAAATACATTATATAGTATAGAAAAAAAGCTATATATTTGCCATTTTGAAGTGTTAAGAACAAAAGACTAGTATGATGGCACCCCACATGCATTTAAGGTAGCATAGTCTGACAGGAGAAGTGGAATAAAATAAAAAATGTTCGTCAATTATACTATATATATGTGAGTTGGTGGTTATTTCTGTATTGTATATATATTCATTATAAGTTGTTTTGTTATACTTCAAGAATTTTGATGTGATTTGCTTGCATAAGAGCTCTAGTTGGCTTCTGGGTTGGAGGCAATGTAATCTACAGTTTCTCCCACGGTCTTCAATTCGTCAGCAACCTTGTCTGGGAACTCGATGTCGAATTCTTCTTCAATGGAAACCAATAGCTCCACGGTATCCAATGAATCTAGTCCCAAATCCTTTGAGAATTGAGTTTCGGCTGTGATAGAGCTGGCAGCAGAGGTCTTGTCAAACGACTTAATAACATCAGCAATACGAGATGTGATTTCATCCTTAGATAGCGAAGAGGAGGCGTAGAATCTGGAGGCCGAGCTGAAAGTTGGCTTGACAAATCCAGTTCTCAATCCAGAAACTCTGGTTAAAGTTGGTGCGACACGGAATACACTTCTGAACATGATGATTTCGTTTTGATGAATTGCAATAATTGAAACCTAATAGGAACAAATGGTGGACTTAATAAGTACACTAAATATATACATCTGAAATAAATACACACTCTACTTTTCTTAACAACTACTAATCAAATAGTCGTTATAACTATTTTTCTCCATTTCCTCATTTTTTTCAAAGCCGGGAACGGCTTATCACTTTGAACGTTTTGATCTTTACTCCGACGATATGTGATGAGCAAAGCAGGAAATGGTTTGTCAGCGTTCAACGATTCATTCTGAGAGCATTAATGTGGCTTTTTGGTCTCATAATTCTCGTTGATTGAGAAGGCGCTTGAGAGGGAGTTTGGGATGTTGCCTGTGAAGTAGCATGGGAAAGTGTGTGGGAGATCGCATTACTTTTCGATGACCTCAATGAATAGGAAGCGCTGGTTTCTGGCATGCTTGCTCTAGCGGCACTTCCATTGCTTCCAGATGATCTGATAGAATGACTTGCAGAAATAATGGATGGAGTCATCAGCATTGTATTTCTCTTTGAGAAGCTACTTTGCGTTGATTGAATTTGCTTGATTCTGGAATGAGTCTCTTCTTTTGTCTGATTAACATTTATGTTGCAGGCTTGAATTTCACGTTCAAAGTTTCTGATAAACAATTCCTGTAAAACTGTATGCGATTTCGTCAAAGATGGTGGACATAGCTGGCCATGTAGTGCCAAACAACGGTTTAGAACGATGGTTAATTCATTAAATGCAGCAATTAGCAGTTCCACATCAGATTCTTGCAACTTTGATCTTGTTTCTTCATCAGTATAGAAGACACGGTATTCAGCTATACCCCCATTGATAGGAGCATCGATAGTACCTGAGATATTTCTTGAAAGTTCTGAAAATATTTCGGAACAGTCTCCGTTTTCCTTCATGAGCTTGTAGCACATATCTTCTAGGCCGCTTAATTCCTGAATCTTTTGCTGTAAAGATTTTATAGCATTGCTGATAGGAGACAATCTCTTTTCACCTATGTTCACAACTTCGGAACGGTTCATTAAGGTTGGGAATGTTGACTTTGTCTCGAAGATGTACTCTATCACCCATAAATCAGTGATTCCTTGTGTACCAGCAACTTTTCTGGAACTACTAAAGGTTCTGAGGTTTCTATTTTCGACATATGACCTTACCTTGTTATTGATATCGTTTTTCTTTTCACTTGTAGCATATTCGTCTGATATTTCTAGCTTCGGTTCAACACTGATAACATGGATGTACTTACCATTTGGTGGAGACACAAGTAACCTATCTGCTTCTGTAAAACTATTAACAAGTTTGGAACCAGGATATAGCTTTAAGAGTCTGTTGTGAATTGATGTAATGTGCTCAAATGGTAGGCCTTCAAAAATGTACGTTTTGCCTCTCAGATTCTTAGGAAATCCAAAACCATAAAATGACACTTTGAAGTAACTTGGCACCAATCTATCAACATTTTGGAGATCGGTGTAGATATTGGATATTTGGCCATGGACAAATGATAAACCATCTAAATCATAGTTGATTTTGTCATACGCTTCTGCCAAATCTTTGTATACAGTTAAAGCTTTTTCAAGTTTTAAGCCCTTGGTGAAGTTCCTTGCTGCTTCCTTATACAAATACTCCCTACGTTCGAAAGAGGATTGTTGAGGTAAAGGTGGATATTTCGTTGCAGGAAGAGAGTCATTCGGATTCCAGTCGTATGTTAATGCCAACAATTCTAGTGAGAGTGCTGCCTGGATGTAGTCTTTTCTTCTCATATAACTAATGAACAAATCATTAACTAAGGTATGCAACATTTCAGGTTTGTTCATTGACATCAAATACCCAAATATTTGTAATTGATTTGCTGTTCTATCATCGTCGAACTCAGGACCAGATGGAATTTCCTCTGTTTCCGCCATCGCAGTCAAGAAATCTCTTAGTATACGGATATAATCAAACAAACTGTCCTTCATTCTATCATTAACATCCAAGTGAATGGTATACAAAAGACTATCCAAGAATAGTTCTACTTCCAGAACCGATGGCTTCAGTGCTCCCTTTTGATAGGCGTTGAAAAACTGTGGTGTTAACTCCTCAATTGCTGCGGTTAAAGAATCTTCTTTAATCCATATTAGTACCAAGGTAGTCCAAATTACTTTACTTCCAACTTTTCTAGCTTCTGCATGGCGAAGCAAAGAAAACACAAAGAAGTCCGATACCATATCCATTGTACCCAATAAAAGAGTTAGTTGATAGTTCGAACAACGTTTGATACCATACTTACTTTCAATATCGAACCCGCTAGTATCATTTCCCAATAGTTCCCAAATTTGGTCAAATACGTGTGCAGATCTGCCTATTAGATCATCTCCAATCAAGTACAGCGCCTTTCTTGCTAAAGGATTCAATGCTGTACTGTTTACTGTTTTGTGGTTAGCAATAGAAAGAACTATCTTCGCATAACGTCCCCATACAATTTGATCGAAATTTTCGATCGTCGAAGACTCTTCTGGTATATAGTAGATTCGAAGAACATCTAGACACATTTCTGCTAATGTCATACATGCCCGCATAGTAGCGGCTGTAAAGGTATACCACTTTTTTGATGGGTAAAAATCTCCTTTTATTAACCGACTGATAGTACTAAATATACTAATCAAATCCTCGCGCACAATCTTTTTAATAAATAAGGGTGATTGGAAATGTTCGTCATCTTTACATTCGTCAATTATATTGATGAACGAGGCGTTAGAGCCATACAGCGTTTCTGCTATACTTGTAAGTGCAATAATAATTGTTGTCATTTCTAGCAATACCTCAACGACAATTTCGTGAGTGACCATGGAATCAACAGTAATTTCTGCTAGAGGGTAAAAAGTAGGGAATAACGGATTAAAAACTCTCTTGAATCTGAACTTGTCTTGCTTCCCACAGGTTCTCCTTAAGAATAGGAACGCTCTACAAAACACTGGCAAAAGCCTTAGTAAGTTTCTTTTGAATACGGCATCTTCGCATCCCTCTATGATAGATATTAGCACACCATTCGCAAAACTCACACTAGTAAGATCTGGAAGCGTTTCATTGTGTTTAATGAGCGGTTGAAAACACCAACCAATTACCTGATTCAAAAAGTTTAATCTTGTTGCATTTTCCGTAGAATCTTGGAAAAAAGAAGACAAATTGGAGCATTGAATTATTCTTCTTAATAGTAGGAACTTAGCATTCACGAATCTTTTTTCTTTGGAGGACTGATCACTTTGACCAAAATGTGTAGCATCTTCCTTTTTTTGGCAGGCATCGAATAGCATAGAAATCAACTGAATTAAATGGGTATCATCGAAAATTGCCGAAGATTCATTAATAGCAAGATCATATGATTCCAAAATAGCAACCTGATCAACTAGAACGGAATCATTTGTCACTGAGAAAAACACACATAGTGAACTGAAAAATGCGTCAACTTCTTCATGGTAACCAACGAAATCTTTAGAAAATAGTCTACTAAGCCTTAAAATCAAGACATATGAACGACACAACGCTCTTCCAACGTAAGTCCAAGATTCTTTTGATGAATTGAATTGTTGCGACATCATATTGACCAAAGTAGGGCCCAATTCTGGGAAATATTTAACATTTTCTCTTTCAATTTCCTCAACAAAATCGTTGAATAAATGTTTACAATTGTCATGGCGAGCAATATTCATGTCTAGGAATTGTACTAGCGCTGTAAATATTGCTTTTTTTAGTTCCTCTGAATACCTTGCCTTGTTTACATAACAGATGTAGTGAAGAAGTTCCAATAATGTCAAAAGAGTTGAACCGAAGTATTTTGTCACTTGTGTTAGAGGAACCATTTTCAAGGCTTTCAACAATTCTATTGTTTTTGGCTCAAATTCTTCTTCAGAAAACTTATTCTTTCGTAGCAACGATATCAAACCATGAAGTGTTTTATCCATATTGAAGTTAGTTCCAATATAAGTCGTTCCAACCTCAATCTCTACTAAAGGTTTACTCAAACTAGAAATAAGTTGGAATACTGACTTTCTCTTGTATTCAAGGATTTGGCGTCCCTTTTTAACATAGAACCTTGATTTCGCCAACAAACGACCATTTAAGTAAGCAGAGACACGTAGTGTTTCCTCTTTGCTCATGGAATCAATACCATCAATTCTTATAGTCTCATTTACTAATTCACCCGGCCTAATAGAGACAAAGGACCATCTTTTATAGTAATTATCTACCCCACTACGTCTGAAGGTCACGTTCTCATTGTTTGAGGAAACCTGAATCGTAATATTAGAGATATTGGTTTTATGACTTTCGATTCCATATAGGGTTACCTTGTCAAGAGTCATATATATCCTATCAGATTGCGAGGAAGATAAAGTGTCGTAGAATTGCGGATAAACAGTTGTAATAGCAGTTGAGTTTGCGACACTAGTTTGAAGAAAGTTGCAATCACTTTTAATCTCTTTCACGGATACCAAAACACTCTCTATCTGAGATGTGACTGCAATACCAGTATGGGAGTCGTTGATAATTCTGTCAATCAGATCACCCCAACCGTTGTTTTTATTGGAAATTTTGTTCTTGTTTTTCATTAAATTAGCAATCTTTTGTGGATCACTTAAATCGACTGGAGTGTCCTCTGGCTCTCCTGCTTTGTTAGTATAGAAAGAAGCCAATAGCTCTACTTTAAAATTATAGGCATAACCCGATGCCAAAGAACCTTTTCCCTTGGAAAAAACACGTGTAATATCAGTGGCACCTGCCACAACACCACGTCTAATAACTTGGACAGAATCATTAGCAGCTCCATGGAAAGGAACGAAAGGTTTGATAATCTTCTGTTCCCCATTTTCATCAAGAATAACTTTGGTGTTTTCAATTATCTCAACAGCTAGGTAAACTTTATTATTTTCACAGATATTGTAAGGCAAATTTCTGAAGAGAACGGATGACACCGTCTCAAACGAGTTATTTTTTATCGTCTTCAAGTCGATAATAAATGACTCTGTAAGCACCTCTTTTGCTGTTCTTAGGTACAAATAAGCAACGAGGTCTTGTGATTTTTGATCGGATATCAACTTACCAATAATTTCATGGCAGTCGACTAAGATTTGAGATGGGGGGAACGAGTGAAATTTGTTGTTTACATCGGGCTTCAATTTCAAATCATTGACATTGGAAACCGGATAGTTTGTCGTTAGTGCATATAGTGATGTACTAGCTGCCATGTGCTGTGGGGACACGGAATTAGTCAATAGCTCCCCTGTTTCTTCGTTACGGGTCAATACACCCCTATAACCAGCTGGATCCAACGCTTCACTCTTCCTTACGGTTCCCGCCTTCTTGGTCAGCGCTTGGGAGGCGATTAGCTTTGGTATTTTGCTCATTAGGGCAAGAACACTTTTTATTATCGCCGATCTCTCAGTGCTAGTCATGAATTGCTCTTGTAGTCTAATTCTTTCAGCATCAAGCTTGTAGTACAATTTAGACATTTGCTCGACAACTTCAAACGCTCCAAAAGAGTATAGGTAGTAGATATGCTTGGTCAGAATGAACAAGCTCAAGAGAATTTCTCTATTCAAAGAGTAGGAATTTGCAACGTGGTAAGGATACGCAGGTCTGGTCGACCTCGAGGTCTTGGAAGTCTTCATTAACCTATACAAGCTTGGAAGCTTAGCAGCTTGACTTTCGTTACCTTGCTCGTATTCCTCCTCAGTAGGGAATCTCAAGAACTCATAATCCTCAATTCTCTTATCAAAATCCAAATGAACAAATCGTCTGGGGAAGATCAACAGCTGAATTTTCTGCTTAGGCAATTCCTCTGAATCACTGTTCATGTTACTAATAAAGTCCATGGGCATCAAGTCATTGCTCACATAACCTCGACACCACTTCCCATCCTTGGTTTGCTCTACAACAAAAACTTCATCCCCGGGGTAAAGATCAGCATAATCATTCGAGGTTAAAACGAGTTCCGGGCATTTCTTGAGCGGTAGAAATGCACGAATAACGGTACCAGGAATAATCTTATGTGTGGGTATCCATTCAAAACGTTTTGACCCATTCAATTGGCCTGAATTTTGAGCCTCAATGTTCCCATTGCTTGAAATATCAGATTCTGACATCATGCGCATGAATCAGAAGACTTTCTTATACTTTCCAATTTCACTACGAAAATCAAAAGCAGGAAGTCTACGATTATTCACAAAATCCCACACCCGTTAATATACCAATTGAGCCCGATACTACTGTTTCCAACCAAAAAAAGTAAACCAATTATACGCTAGTAATGTTAAACATCAACCTCATTATATTAGTTGTTTTAACTTTAAATAAAGTTTATGTCTGTATTTTTCTGTATCGTTTGATATGAAATTTTTTAGAAATCTGTAAACCGAAAAAGACAAATAAATACGGTCCAGAATATTTATGTCACATGATCGCTTTTTTGTCGCCTGGGTTAATTGAAGAAGTGGCAAAACTCGTTTTCTAATCCTTAACTTCTTTCACTATACAAAGAATAAGCATTCTCATGTAAACTTAGAGTTTTGGGATAGATTTATTGTTAATCATAAGTGTGTAATTTGGTAGTTGTCAATTGTCAATTACTTATTGAGGATTCGGATAATCAATTTGTAAAGGGCTTCGTTTCTTTAAAGATAATACAGCACTATGACGGAAACTATCGAATTCAGAGCAGGAAAATGTGACTACAATGAGGAAAGCAAGATCTGCACGCCGAAGCCTATGAAGGGTAAGATTGTGATCAAGCCAAGTGAGGAGGCACAAGGATTTTATGACTTTAAATGGAGTACTAAGGAAAAGACAGCTGGAAGTTCAGTAGATCCAATTGAGTTTATTTTGATTCCTGGGGAAACGAAGTGGGTGGACATCAAATCTTCCAAGAACGGTAGAATCTTGTGTTTGCTCTTTTCCAGTGGTGAGAAATGGTTTTTCTGGCTACAGGATAAGCATGTAGGTACTGAATCGCTCAATGAGTGGAGCCAGAAGGATAAAGAATTGCTTGCTAAGCTTCAGAAATTGTTGGAGTTTGAAGAAGAGGAAGAGGAAGAAGTAACACAACCTGAGGCTGAGGCTGAGGCTGAAAAGATGGATGTTGACCAAACGGAAGATGAGCAAAAACCTAGCGAAAATGAAAAGGCCTCCGATGAGCAACCGAAAGCTGCATCAAATCCGTAAGTATATACACACATTGTACATTGTCGTATTTGAATCATATTTGAATCAATGGAGGACGCAAGTGGGGGGGGCAAAGAAAATAAAAAAAAAGATACAGTATTATACAGTGTAATACGACGAAGCTTAGTACCTCACCTCATGCTCTTGCTGTCTTCTTTGATTTATTATATTCACTTCTTCTGTCCAACGAAATGTTCCTTTTTTACTAATACCTGTTAATGCTGTAGATTCATTCCCATCAAACACCTCTCTGATTTTCTCACAAAGGATATGCTAGTTAAGCACATTGAATCTTTATCTGAAGATTCAAAAGAGCTGCAATCATTATACACCTGTCTTCCAGAAGATATAGAAAAAAATAAAGGAAACCTCATCAAATGTGTGAGAGGACCCTTCTTTCAGCAAGCTGTTGATACCTTAGACCAGGCCACGAAGCAGAGTTTCGCTGGGCAGCAGCTTTCCAGTATGTTTGGTTACCCATACGCGGGTGAGGGTCCTCAAGCCCTAATCCGTGGTTTGAGGGAAAAGGGACTAAAAGAAAAGGAAAAGGAGACGAAAGAGACTGGTTCTTCCGAAGATGGGAATAAATAAGGTTTGATAACTATGTATAATAAGTAAAATATCTCATTGATTCATTAATTCCATCTAACAGACCAGTGCAATTTTTCACCTGCCTTGAATGGTGCAACCTTGATACCCGATTCGTTAGTGATAATTTCTGGGACAGTTTGTGTTCGCTTGTAAAGCACAACTTTCTGCTTAGATTTAATGTCTTCTGGCTTCAATGCGTAAAATGACAATGGAGCAATGCAGACAAAAGTCTTGAGTTCGCTCAATTTTCCTTGAGAATCAAAAACCTCAGCTAAGTATGGAATACTCAAAGATTGAGAATACACACCGGCACAAACACCGGTATGCTTGGCTTTATTCTCAATTGGATGTGGGGCAGAATCAGATCCAAAGAAGAAGTATGGTTTACCAGACGTAGCTGCCTTGACCAAAGCTCTTTGGTCACTTGGTAATTTAGCCACAGGTTTGCAGAAGTTGATTGGATTACCAGCCCAGTCGTCAATAGTTAGGCTTAAATGATGAGCAGTGATGGTGGCTGCAACTCTTATATCTTTAATGTCAACGATACCTGCATTGATTTCTTCGATAGTTTTGATGGCAGCTGCTGTGGTACAGTGCTCCAAGATTATCTTCAAATTAGGGAAATCAGCATGCAATTTTTTAAGAGCTGGCAAAAAGGATTCCTCGGCGTTCAAAACATGGATGTCTTCTTTTTCACCAGCTACACTTGGCTTCTCACCATGTAGATTTAATACAATACCCTCTTCTTCCATAGCTTTGAACAATGGGTAGAAAGCGCTAAAGTCGTTTGGATCAACACCTTGCGCAGAGTTGGTAGTGACACCAGCTGGGTAACATTTGACACCATGGATAGCATTTACTTTTGCTGCCTGGTGAATCAACTCCGGAGTCAAATCCTTAGAAAGGTAGAAAGACATCAAAAAGGTAGTTTCTGGAGCTAGCGCTTCCAATTGGGCCTTATACTCCTGAACTCTTTCTAGAGTCGTTATAGGTGGTTGAAGGTTTGGCATAACATATGCGACAGAGATACCACCTTCCTTCACAGTAGGTGTAATCAACTTGCACATGTCACCATCTCTCAAATGAACATGCATATCACATGGAGTGCCAAGAATATATTCAGAAATCATTGTTTTAAGGTATTGCTTTCTGTTTTGTGCGATATGGTACAACGTTTTAAGTCTTTAACAGCAATATAAGCAGAACTTCTCCATAACATGAGTCTTTCCTTTCAATGATTAATTAAAAGTTCGACAAATAGAAAAGATGACTTTTTTCACTCTTCTTCATTACAAAGAATTTTGAGTACAGATATATATAGTGAAAAATTTAGTACGGTTGGGCACTTGAAAAAACGGTAAGCCGATTGTTAATTACACATTATATCTCTATCGATAACTGGGGACGTGCATATTTTTCCTAAGTGTGTGTATGTGATCTCTTTAATGAAGCTATCCTTTCCTTGGTTATGACAGTTTGTATATTGTATATATTATTATTATTACTACTCTCATTATCATGATATGAATAAAGCCGTACCAATACTGAAATGTTGAAAAATTTCAGCGCTACAAAAATTCAAACATCAATTAGCAAGCTCATCGCATCGGTCAGTGAAAAGAGAAAGCCATCGTAAAGAGAAGTTCACGCTGCATAGTGCTCATATATAACCCAATATAAAATGAGCGATTCAGTATTGGTGGCACCATCCCTCTCTACAGCGCAAACAGAAGAGACATTTGAATTTCAGAGTTATGAGAAGTCAACTCGTTCGAGATCTTACCTTGGGCCAGACGTAACAGCAGAGAACGTCTCTGAGCTAATAAGTGCCTACTATAGTGTGCCTGACCTAATCCAGTTCTTCAAGGAGCATCCACAGTACCAAAAAATTACATTACAATTCCCAGATGAGCTGGTATTGGACTCCTCAATAGTTGTTCAATTAATGCAGAAAGAACTATGTGTCTCTGATGGAGAAGCGTGTGTAGTGGATACGGTCAAGGAGTCATGTGGTAGCGGCAGCGACTGCTGTGGTCAATCAAAGGGCGAATGTGCGTCCAAGGCGTTCCAACAACAAGCCGGAAGGAAGATTTGGATACTTGCCGATACCTCGTACAGTTCTTGCTGCGTCGACGAGGTGGCTAGTGAGCATGTACACGGTGATATTGTCGTTCACTTTGGAGACGCGTGCATGAATGCAGTGCAAAAGCTCCCTGTTATTTATTCATTTGGAAGACCCAGCCTGAACCTCGCCGCAGTGAAGGAACGGTTCGAGAGTGAGTACAGCGAAAAGGACGCCAAAGTCTGTTTGATGGCGGATGCGCCATACTCGATACACATGCACGCGCTATACCATATGTTAAAAGACGGGGGGTATTCCAACCTGGTGTTTGCAGACATCAACCGCGGAATGCTAGAGGAGAATAACCACATAGTTGGATACAGCGGAGTTGACGAATCGACATACAAGAAGCATGCCACCTTTGGCAACAGAATTATATACGGTGATAGAACCACAGTTGACAATGACGACGACAACGACAACGAGCTAGACATGCACGACTACAAGCTCTTCCACATCACGATACCGAAAGACCCACATCTCTTGTTCTTGACGACCCAATTTGAATCAGTGACGCTGTACGATCCGGAAACGAACAGCGTGAACCATGGACCATTCCCCTCGATGATGAAACGGTATAAGTTCATGCATGTGGCCAGAACCGCGGGCACCGTGGGAATACTAGTGAACACCTTGTCGTTGCGCAATACCAAGGAGACCATCAACAAGCTAACCAAACTACTCAAAGAAAACGGCAAGAAACACTACATGTTTGTGGTTGGGAAACCCAACGTCGCGAAGCTCGCAAACTTCGAACCGATAGACGTGTGGTGTATCCTCGGATGTGGCCAAGGCGGTATCGTTTTAGACCAGTATAACGAATTCTACAAACCGATCGTTACACCGTATGAGCTTATCATGGCCTTGGACAATGAAGTCACATGGACAGGACAATGGATCACGGACTTTGAGAAAATCATCCAAGAGATTGAACACGAAGAAGATAACAACGATGAGGTTGGGGATGGACATGGACATGGGAATCAGAATGAAGACGAGGACGACGCTCCGGAGTTCAACGCCGTCACAGGCCAATACGTTTCTACCTCAAGACCTCTCCGCCGAATCGAAAGACTAGAGATTGAAACACCGATCAACGAGGTAAGATCATCGGACTCCACAGAACTAGTCCAACAGTTCTCAAAAACTGTCGCCATCAAAAACACAGTCTCTACCTCTGCTGCCTTCTTACAGACTCGTCAATGGACAGGTCTCGGTAGCGATTACCAAACTCAAGAACAAGACAGCGAACTGGAGGAAGATGGAGCGACAATGGAGGAAGGTACCTCAGGAATCGCTAGAGGATATCAGTTTGATCGGCAAAATCATGCGTAATAGTGACGCTATTCGTATAGTACAATAATATCTAACGCTATGTAGAAGCTAGCAAGCTCGCTCGCTCGCTCAAGTGTGCGCTCCCCTTAATTCATAGATAAGAAAGAAATTAGAAAGAACAGAAAAATAACAATAATAGATCTCTAGATAAACTTGGGGAGGCAGACCGCCGCAGCCTTTATCTCCACCTCTCCATGGCTTTTGGGTACACGCACGGAATAGCGTTGGGATGGTAAACCAAACCAAACCAAACCAAAAAAAATTGGACCCTTGCTTGACTCACTCATATCAAATCTCGGTCTCCTTCGGCTGCATTATCCCCTTTTAGGAAATAGTTGTGCGGCCGATACGAGCGCTTCTGTCCGCCGCAGGCGTTAGCGCACAGGCCAGCGGAATTGAGAGCCTAACTCTTCTCGATTTCCAGCTGTTCCAAGTCACGAAAGGGGGAAAAACAGAAAAAGAAGAAAGTAAAAAAGGGAACCGATGAGCGCAGGTATCAGTGTCGGAGGATGAGTGACTGGCTGGCGGCACGAATCTCGAAGGACGCGCTTTTGATTTATTTCTTTTGGTATAGAGGGGAAACGCAGTAGCCGTAGTAGTGGTGCATTTTGATTGCCAAGGCTTCTCTGATTAGGCTAGGCGTACCGATAAGACTGGGCAAGCGTAAAGGTGGTGGACTGGTTTTGTTTGCTATAGCATGACTACTGGAGGTAAACATTGAGAGTGAGACAGTGAGACAGTGAGAGAATGAGAGTGCGATTTCAAGGCAGGAGAGGGTAGATGTGAGGAACGATAAGATTAGATTTCGATATGAGCTGAGAGCTTGGTTCGTTTGGGGAAGGTGCAGAGAGATGTGTGTGATATGTTATTATCGATGGGATGGATGGAGTATGAAGAATATATAAGGGTATGGTATTGCGATGGATTGAAGTCCGATTGAGAGGTGAGACGTTTGATGTTGTTTGGTTTTCGGTTCTTGGGATTGGAGGTTGAGTAGTAGTAGTAACAAGAAGCAAAGCTATACTGCCTTTCTTTGACTAGATGACAGACAAAAAAGAACACAACATTGGTGTGACGATTGATTCGTCGGACCAACCCTCCAACCACTCTCACGATGAGAAGATCAAGACGGTTATTTCGGTTACAGCCGAAGACATGGCACACAGAGATGCCGTCATAACGACGATTTTGTCTCCAGATGGTAAGGAAGTTGATATCACTGGTGATGTCGATGATGCGATGAGATTGGCTTTGAAGTCGAAAGGTGTGGTTTTGACGCCAGAATTGAACGCCAAATTGTTGAGAAAGACCGATCTAATGCTTTTCCCTATTATGTGTATGATTTACTCGGTGCAATTCATGGACAAAGTTACGACCTCTAACGCATCTATCATGGGTCTTGTTAAGGACTTGAAGATGCACGGTGAGCAGTATTCCTATGTTGGTTCCGCGTTCTACTTCGGTTACCTTGGAGGGTTGTTTATTCTTCCTCCAATCATGCAAAAGGCCAAGAAATTTATGAAATTGTTGACTACCATTATCATTATCTGGGGTATGGTTCTTGCGCTCCACGCTGCGCCTTCGGTAAATTACCCTTCATTCATCTTCCTAAGATGTTTGCTAGGTTTCCTTGAATCTGCCATCACTCCCGCATTTACTATTATCACATCTCAGTACTGGAGAAAAGAGGAACAGTTCTCCAGAATCAACTTCTGGTTTGGTTTTAATGGTTTAGGTACGATCTGGGGTGGTTCCATCGCATATGGTCTTTTCACCCATCAAAATTCATACTCTATTGAAGCATGGAAACTGGTTTTCATCATCACGGGCTGTATCACGATCTTTATGGGTTTCATCATGATGTTACATTTGCCTGATTCCCCAGACAAGGCATGGTTCTTTAGCGAAGAAGAAAAACTTCTCTTGGTCGAGAGAATTAGAGATAACCAACAAGGTTTCGGTAACCATCACTTCAAGAAGCATCAATTCTTGGAAGCTTTGAAGGATATCAGAACGTGGTTGTATTTCTTCTTCTCAGTTGCCTCGAATATTCCAAATGGTGGTGTTACAAACTTCTCTTCCATTCTTTTGAAAAGTGATTTCCGTTACTCAACTAGTAAGAGTTTGTTAGTTAACATGGGTTCCGGTGCAGTTGAACTTGTTGGTTGTCCATTGTTTGGTCTTCTATCGTTCTGGTGTTTCCAACGTAAACTCAAAGTTTTGTCTTCCAGATTGGTTTGGGCATTTATTGCTACCGCTGTTTGTTTCATCGGTGTTTGTATGCTTGCATTTGCCAAACACGATAAACACGCAAGACTAGCAGGTTTCATGCTCATCGGTATCGCACCAGTGTCTTTCATTTGTGTCTTATCCTGTATATCTTCGAACACTCTGGGATACACTAAAAAATGGACAGTCTCTTCTATTAATTTATTGGCCTACGCCGGTGCAAATATTGCAGGTCCACATACATTTATCGACAGTCAAGCACCAGACTACAACGGTGCAAAAGTCTCATTGGTCGTGTGTTACGCTGCAGCTCTAGTGCTCATTGTGGTTATTTACGTTGTTAACGTCAGAGAAAACAAGAGAAGAGACAAGATTGAAGCAGAAAGAGTAAATGAACCAGTTATTGAAAACATCGAATTTGCAGATTTGACTGATTTCGAGAACTTGAAATTCAGATACGCTATTTGATCACGACTTTCTTTCAACTTTTTTTTTTCAATAGTGTTTTAACTTATTAGAAGTGTAGTCTTTAATAATTCTATTATTCGGCAGGGACTGGTTTCCCTGTCTTTTCCGTACACAAACCATAAAATCGATGTTATTTTTATTATATAAGGTTTTTTTCTAATATGGAATTGAACTAGCGCCTACTGCTGTTATAATATTTGCTTCGAGTTTTGGTAGGCATACTAGCCACTTCATTTATTTTTTTTTTGTCTTTAATTATTATTCCATCAACTGAGACTTATCATATATTATGTTGAAGGGTTAACGACTGTATAACTTCTGTTGTTTCTGCTGCTCTTTTGAACTCCTCAAAAGAAAGCTTTCCGTCTCCATCGTTGTCGTTTTCCATAATTGTCCTATCTACAATTTGTTGTAATTGTTCATCTTCTAAATTCGTTCCCACCATTATCTTCAAAACAATGAATAATTCACCATTTGAAATATATCCATCTTTATCGATATCATATATTTTGAAAGCAAAGCGTAGCTTGGCATCCTTCTCTCCTCTTCCACTAAATATTGATAAACTCTTGATGAATTCTTGGAAATCAACATCCCCACTGTCATCCTCATCGAAAACCTCTATAATTCTTTTCGCAAGTGGATTCGAAGAAACACCTGGTATCGACATAAATTCAGTCTTGTCTATGGAGCCAGAGCTATCTTTATCTAGCTTCATAAATCTCTTCTTCAATCTGTCTATTTCATCTCGATCGAAGTTTGTATCATCTAACAAATTGTCCACAATTCTAGAAGGGGTTGCTCCCATCTTGAAACCTGTTCTAGCCGATTTCTTGTCTAGCGCTATTAACGTCCAGCCTAATCCGACTCAGCTACCTTGGCAAGAAACATCTATCTTCTTCTTGTATCTGAGGCTTAACAAGTTGTCAACCAAGGCTTAGCCTTTTAAGGTTCCTCAATATTACCATATGTTACCCTGACTATGAATGTTCCCACTTTAAAAGCAGTTCATATGTGTCAGAATAATGTTAATTATAAAGAGCAGACATTATGATATGAAAGAGAAGCGCTTTTGAATCTTAAATTCAACATTCTTTTATGGCGACGTGGAAAATAATTTCGTTACACAAGGTCTATATTCTTCTAACTCTTTTAATCCTCATCTTATATTCGTCCGTTAAAGTTCGTCAAATTTCTTAAAAGATAAAAGCGTCAAAAACATACTCCACAAGTTTCTCCAATCAAGAATGTTCCAGGATGAATTTTCTATAACTTCGGAACACAGCACATAAATGTGTCATATATTCTTTTCAATACGTGTGTTTAAGGATCACGTTGCTAAATTTTACTCTTTTTTCTTGGAATTTACCTCTTGAGCCCGGAGTTTTAACCACTGATCTATAAGGAATATTAGGGTTTGGTCGTGGCCCACTTGGAATTTTTGATTGACCTTTAATGTCAGGGATGACAATTATTCTCGGTAAACTCTCAGTTCTACATATTGGGTAATCATGAACATTTTCAGAATTTTCACGATAGGGTAAGAAACCACATGCTCTTCGACGCAAATAGAATCTATGATATCTTTTTGCCTGGGAATTATAATATTCCAGCCTCTTCTGGTACAGATTTGATAAGTGCTGCCAATTCTTATCAGATATATTTTGTCTTTTAGGGCTTTCTTTATAATTCTCTTCTAAAGAACGTTTAGACAGATATTCCATAGATCTCATCCCATAATAATAATTATTATTACTATTATCCGTATCGGAAGAAAAATACCAGTTTGAGTTTTTAATTTCACTAGTGCTATGACTTGTATTTGTTGTAACTGAAACTGGGTTGATTCGTTCTTTATTCTCTATAGCGTCAGCGTTCATTTTTTTCCTGAAGTCGATGTAATTATTATAATAATTGTAGAGCCATAAAGAGTTTTTAACCAACGAAGAGCCCTGGTTCAGTTGGAAAGGAATTAAAGATTGTAATAACTACTTCCTTCTTCCTTTCTTAACAGTAGTACTAATATTTCACTTAGAATTTTGTTTTAATATTTCAACCGTCATAATATACTTTTTTTTTCATTCCCGTACAGATCTCATATGCTTCAAATTTTGAAACGTTTCCCTAACATAATATAAAAGATCTGGGGTAGCTCGAAAAATCTCAATGTCACCATCGTCTCAAGGGCGAAACAAAGGTGAACAGTGATATACCGGAGGATTTTTATACTACATTTCGTTTCTTGACTGTTATAAAATTACATAAAGTTTCAGTGGTAGCCTCTAGTTAACAATTCTCTTTCTATTATGGACCAGAAGAAGCGAGAAACTTCAATGTCTCTGAAACGCTTGTTTTTATCGAGTTGAACTTTTTGTACGTTCCACTGCTCAGCAGTCTTTGGGACAAGATCTCCAGCGAAGTGGAAATAAAACCCTTTGCAATGTTGGAACAATTCTGCTGGGTTTGACCATTGGTAGTTCGAAAACTGCCATTCATGACCAGTAGTAAACACAGCAACGACACGGTCCCAATATTCTGGTTGAGTAAACAACTTTGTGTTATTTACAATCAAGAACTTAATCGGTCTTGATATACGATCGAACTTCTTCACCGCTGTTACTAGGTCCTTGTGTGAATTTGGCAAATCTTTGGGATTGATATATTTCGATTCTTCTAGGAATTGCTTGATGTTGGCAATGGTGAAAATAGAAGATGCCGCTGATGGGATTAAGATGATTGGATCCTTCTGTGTAGATGGTTTTGATTTGCCGTGCGCAGGCTTGGAAACTCCACCCTTTGATTTCGTAGCGGTCTTGAAAGAATGTACTAATTTCAATTCCGCTTCTTTTATTAGATAATGGAAGTTCGTTGGCTTTGAACCTCTAAGTGATGAGTTATGATCTAAAAGAGCACGCTCATGAGGGAATACTTCACCCTTGTCTTTTACCACATTGTTGCCCTCTGTCTTAGTAGATGTAGACGCGGACAAATCAGTTTTGTCATTGTCGCCAGCCTTTTTGCCAACATTGACATACTGAGAAGTTTCTGTCTCCCCAGACAACCATTGGATCAAATCATTTCTTTGCAAGAAAGACACATTTGTTAATTGTTTGGCCTGACAGTCTGCCAAATAATCGGCTGCGCTGGACTCACGATGTAACCAACAATGAACAACAACTCTCAACGGCACTTGTTGACCATCTAAGCTAAACTCTGTTGGCTCATCAAGTTTTTTGTTTTCTCCATTGATAGTAACATATTCTGCTGATACGATATCATCCACTTCCTCACCAGAACTATTTACTAGCTTCAAATCCTGGTGACTCTTATCTTTACTCAAAAACTCTCGAAGGTCCGCTAACTTCATTTCTCCAAATTTAAAATAAAATATAAGCTCAAAATGAAATATAAGAGACTAGTTTCAACCCAATCACTGTGATTATATTCCAATACTTATTCGCACTGATGGGCTAGCAATTATCTTGGATTTATTACTCACAATTGCCCTTTAAAGTTCACCTATTTTCCAGTTTCGTCTATCTTTAATGTTAATAAATTCCAAGTTTTCAATATATTCAAAATTTTCTAAATGATACCCGGACAGAAGAATTCATCAACATATCTCATCTTGATGAAAAAGAATCACATCGCTACTGTTTAACAGGCTTCAATTCCGAAGAGTAAAGGCTTCTCTGAGAATATTCAATACTAACTTTCTTTGTTCACCTGAGTGAGTGAAGTTCATTCCTAGTTTGGATTAAATATATCTGTCTGTATTACTGAGAAAATACATTTTGATAGAGAAAGTTTTAAATTCAAAGGTGAATCTAACTGATCTACTTTGAATAAAAAATGGCAAAGAAGAAGAAGATCGAAGATGTCAAAGAGGAGCCCAGCAACGCCAAGGGTAAGAAGAATGGTGGCAAAAACAAACGTGAACCACTTAGTGAAGAAGAGAAGAAAAAAAGACAACAATCGCGTGCCAATGTTACAAGTTCTGTTAGCTGGACTGGTAAACTACCGCACAGTGTTTTGCATGAGTACTGCCAGAAGCAAAAGTGGAATAAAGTTGAATATGATATGAAGAAGTTGGGTGAACGGGGCCTTGTTGCTGTTGCAATATTGTCTTATACTGACCCCAAAACGAAGGAAACACTTAAATTGAGGGCGAATTTGGAAAAGAAAGACTTAGTTCCTCCACAAGAGACAGCCGCGGAAGCTCGTCATTACGCAGCAACTGTAGCATTGCATCGGATTGCGTTCAATAGTAAGCTCTATTTAATGCTTCCTCCAAATCATAAGAACCTTTGGTATGATTTAGAAGACTATCGGAAAGAACTGCTGAAGGAAAATCCACATAAATGTAATAGGATTTTTGATGAAAGTCCTTTTGAGTCAATGATTCGATACAGAAAGGAGAAGGAAGAACAAGATAAAAAAAGAGCGCTCCTAGAGGAAAAAGAGAAGAAGAATAGTCAAGAGCCTGTCTTCATTACTAGTATAAACTCGAAAACAGAAGGCTCTTCTGGCATGAAGAAACCTCAGAACAATAGAAACCTCCAAGACGAGAAAGAAAAACCTGTCGTAAAATTCCCAAAGAAAGTATGGGAAAATGCTACATTTTTTGACTTTGATGAGTCCTCTAGAAGACTAATTGAAAACTCATTGAAGACTCATTTAGACTGGGATAGAAAACTTTATCATGGGGAGCCCACGAGTGAACGTGAAAATTTGAAACATAAGCTAATATCTCTAGGCTTTAGAGCCACACATGTAGAGGAATCAATGGCTTATAAAAATCCATTGGCCTTTTTAATTTGTAATTTGCCAGAGGATGATTTACCAAACTTTTTCAAAAGACGTAAAGAAGAATCACTGAACAAAATTGAGGTTGCTAAACTTCCCTTGAACAAGAGGAATATGATTGATAATTTATGCGAACTAGGAAATTCAAAGGAAGAAGTGCAACTTGCATTGGAGGAATGTGATTACAATGAATCAGATGCATGCCTAAAACTCTTACAAGATATTTATCCTTTTTCCATACCAGAAGACTCAATGGATGATACTGATGATAACTCAGATGAAATATGGCAACAAGAGCTTGAAGCTTTACAAAGCAGTTTCGAATCTGATATAGAGATTATAAACAGTAACTGCTATACAGTTAAGCTTGTCGAGGAGTTTAAGATCAAGGTTAAATTGTACAAAACAAAGTATTATCCCAGAACACCACCGGGTATTATTGTGTCGACGTTTGAGAAGAATTATAAACTTCCAAGTTATGTGAAACTTATTATTATTGAAAAGCTTTTACATTTCTTAGAACAATCACAACTAATTGGCGATATGTGTGCCTACAGCATCATAGATTGGCTACAGCAAAATCTATCCAGTATCATCGAAAACCCTGGTCCTTTATTAACAAAAGAACGTCATGAAAGATCATTAGAACATGTTCCTAAAGATTCTAGTAGAAATAAGGGCAAATACAACTCTAAGCGTAAACCACTTACAGAGGAAGAAATTGACGTCTTGAAAAAGGAATATTCAAAAAGACAAAAAAGTTCGGAATTGAACACAATGAAATCTCAACGAGCCAGTTTACCAGCTTGGAAATTACAAGACCAAATAGTAGACCTAATTAATTCTAATGACGTGGTGCTTATTACCGGTGAAACTGGTTCTGGTAAATCTACCCAAGTTGTTCAGTTCTTGTTGGATCATCTAATGCATAAGGGGGATTTCGGGAATACATCTATCATATGTACTCAACCAAGAAGAATTTCTGCTATTGGTTTGGCTGAGAGAGTCTCTCAAGAAAGATGTGTGTCATGTGGTGATGAAGTTGGTTACATCATCAGAGGTGTAAACATGACTAAGAATAACACTAGAATCAAGTTTATGACAACAGGTGTTCTTGTTCGTATCTTACAAGGTGATACAACATTTTTGAATGACACCATTGTTGTTATCGATGAAGTTCATGAAAGGTCGATCGACACAGATTTAATCATCATCTTATTGAAAAACATTTTAAAAAGCGTAAAAGGTATGAAACTTGTATTAATGAGTGCTACTGTTAACGTCGAAGTTTTCAAAACTTTCTTCAAAGGTTTGAAATCCATTCATATTGAGGGAAGAACCTTCCCTATTAAGGACTATTTCCTAGATGACATTCTAGTGGATCTTAACTTTAAAATACGCAAAGAGCAACGTAACTATAATAACATGGATTCCAATGATGAAGAACAGTACCTTACTCCTACAGCAGACTCTAAATTCTTTACTTCAGGTCAAATAAATTACGATTTGATTTCTGAAACTGTTTTTCATGTACACCGAAGATTATTAAGTGAAAATAATGATGGTTCTATTATAGTATTTCTCCCTGGTGTAGGGGAGGTGAATCGTTGTTGTAAATTGCTAGAAAAGGTTGATAATAACTCAGATCTAGTAGTGTTGCCGTTACATTCGGCCCTTGTTCCATCAGACCAGAAAAAGGTATTTAAAAGATTCCCATCCAAAAGAAAGATCATTGTATCTACAAATATCGCTGAAACCTCTATTACTGTCGATGACTGTGTTGCAACAATCGATACTGGCCGTGTAAAATCATTAAAATACGACTCGTCGAGTAACACATCAAAATTGATCGAAACATTTGTCTCGAAAGCAGAAGCTAAACAAAGAAGAGGTCGTGCTGGTAGAGTGAGAAATGGTTATTCATACAAGCTTTTCTCAAAGAAGGTATATGAAAAAATGGATGACCTTCCAACTCCAGAGATTAAGCGTGTAGGATTGGAATCTTTATACTTATCGGTAAGGTCCATGGGAATTAAGAATGTTACAAAATTCTTACAAAAAGGTTTGGATCCTCCTCCACTTTCGGCGCTACAAAAGGCAGAACAAATGCTCACCACTACGGGTTTAGTCGATGAGTCGGATAAGTCTCTAACAGAACTTGGTAAGTTTGTTAGTCTATTACCCGTAATGGATAGCAAACATGGTAAGCTATTAATATATTCTATCATCTTTGGATGCACTGATATCGGTGTACTTATTGCTTCTATTTTAAGTGTCGGAACATCAGTATTCATTAATGAATATGAAAACAGAAATGCCATACGTTCCATACTTTCAGAATATGAGAAGCTCGGCGATGTTTTGGCCGTAACTCTCTTATTGAACAAATACTTTCATCTAGATGGCCCTAATAGACGGAAATTCTTGAAGGACAACTTACTTTCATACAATAAAGTGACTGAAATCTCATCTTCAAGGACTCAATTCTATTCCAACTTGAAAGACATAGGATTTTTACCATTTGACTACAAACCTGATAGTTCTACGTCTAATTATTTGAATAGAAACAGCAAAAATCTGGATATTATTAAGTGTGTTATTTCAGGTTCATTCTATCCAAATATTGCTCGGGTACAATTACCAGAAACAAAGTTTGTTGCAACCGGTGTGGGTGCTGTGGAAAAAGATCAAGATGCCAAATTAACCAAGTATTGGATTAGAAATGAAGAATTCATCGACAAACTCTATAACGAAGAATATGATCCAGACTCAGATATATTACCAGCAAGCAGAGCCTTCGTTCATCCATCATCCTTGATATTTTCGGCTAGTAACTCTGCTCCAAAAGATATCCAGAGTACAGACTCAGTTGAGGACCTTTCATCCATTAAAAAGAGCCAATCAACGAATTCGCTAAAGGCGCCTTTCGTTGTCTTTACTGGAACTCAACATACAGGAAAATTATATATAAAAGGGCTTACACCAACATCGACGATTGCAGTCTTACTATTTGGTGGGTCATTATCGTACAATCTCAGTACTTCTTTGAATTCACCTCATGTTGTCGTTGATAATTGGTCACCACTACGGATATGGTGCAAGAACGGTATTCTAATAAAGGAATTAAGATCATTGATTGATGAAGTTATCAAGGAGAAACTAGATAATCCTCACTATATCAAGGAAGACTATTCGACTAAGGGCGATGATGTTCTCAAAATTGTTGAGAAAATCGTTAAAACCAATTAAGTATATATACATACATATAATTATAGAACTTTTAACAAAGTAAAAGAATAGACAAAACTTTTAAAGATGTAAAAGATGTAACTAGTATTGAGTGAGGTAATTTGGAAAGCGTCTTCCAATCTAGAACAATTTTCTATTAATGTTGTGTTTGTACGGTCTTGCTTGCCCCACAAGCGTGACGACAGACAGCATATATATAGAGTACATTTAAATATAATTTGCGGAGGAAGAAATGAAAAAAAAAAAAAATGAAATTAAAAAGTTAAAAAAAGTACTGAAGGATGCGAGGTTCGAACTCGCGCGGACAATCGTCCAACAGATCTTAAGTCTGCCGCCTTAGACCACTCGGCCAACCCTCCATATGTTTACAAACCTTGGATGTTTCACTCGAATAATAGCTAGAGGTGATTATTTTGTCTATTACTGCAGTAAATTTACATAGATAATACAACACAACTAGAGAAGCACTTGTGGGGTATGAAACGAGAATATTCTTTGCAATGCCACATGCTATGATAGAGTTAAATAAACATGCTATGTAATGCCATTGGATCCTTATGCTTTTTTATTTTCTTTTTGCGTTTTTCGATTATAGGTTTCCGTTGATTCTGTTATGCTTAGAAACTGCATATTCTATCAATTGATGAGCGATAGCAGTCCGGCCGGGGAAACTGATCGTGTCGTCATACTTCAAGAAAGCTGTCGATGTTTTATCATGTTTGCTAAATGCTTCTGAGACGAGTTTCAAATCAAACCATCTTGCGTCTGCCAACTCCTTGTCATGTTCTAGATTAATCGTTTCGTTGTCACCGTTGAAATCCACGATACCAAGGCATCCAATCATCAAGTTGGAAGGGTAGGGCCATGGCTGGGTATGAAGGATTTCCACATCTGCTGGACCGACCTTTACACCAGTTTCCTCCCAAATCTCACGCTGGCACGCATGTTCCACAGTCTCGCCGGGTTCCATGAAGCCTGCAATGGTAGAGTACATGACGAAATCCCCCATTCTTCTTCTAGAGCGAGCTAGACATATCTTGGAGAACTGTCTGTCAACAATCGCGACAATAACCACGGGATCGGTTCTTGGGAAGCACACATTGGACACGGCTGCGCTCTGGACCGGACACTTGGCGTCCGGTTTCGTGTTACCGCATTGCAGCTTGGTACCGCAATGAACAGGGTAAATCTTGGACCCGCACCCGGGGCAATACAGATACTTACGCAACCAATCCAAATACATGTTGGCGTGCGAGAAAATAGACGCAACCTCGTTGCTCAAACTAAATGCCTGCATTCTCCCCAATGGCTGATACCGGTCCAGTATAAACTGCACATCGGCCTTCTTAATCAACGTATCACTACCGGGACGCAAGTCCAACGCAAATATTGGTCTTCCAACGTACTCCTTATACTTGAAAACTTGCACATCACCACTGTATGTCCCATATTCGCGAAGTCCTAGAAACGTCGCGGTGAAACCAGACTCCACCAGCCATCCTTTCTCAGTGTCCAAAACCGACCCTATCCGTTCCAAAACGCTACTCCACCCGCTATTACTTTCAACATGTTGCCCTAGAAATAGCAAATCTGTCCCACTATCACCCGTAAAAGCCTGTCCGTCCACGAACGGTATGAATAGCGAGCTCTCATGCTCGAATGCCTGAGATATAAATAACCTGTCTTCCCGTAAAAACGACACTCTATTGATCGTCTCGAGACCAAAAAACGTTACTGCTGCACTGTCACTTGCCATTGCCATTACCATTACCAAACCTGATCACCCTACACTTGTTGTGTATATATATGTAGGTAGGTATATCCTCTATCCTCTCTGTTCCGCACCTCATCACGATGACAAATTCCATTCCCCATTGTTCTCACTATGCTATTCCTATTCCTATACCATGCGAAAGCCAGTAGTAGGTATCCAGCAGCCAGAAGCCAACCCCGTTACCCTACCACTGACACAGAAAAACAAAAATTAGAGAAATGTGCGCCGCCCCTCCGCAATACCACGTGACCACTTCCTTACTTCCCTTTTACCCTTTTTCTAAGTTTTGTTTTTTTCTTTCTGTCGCTGTTCCGCATGCTCCATTCAGGCAGTCACTCAGTCACTCACTCAGTCTATTATTATTATTATTTGTTGTCTGTTTAGCCTTTTCATATTCTCCGAGTAAAAGAAATTCACGCCTTTCGCTTTCGCTGCTAGCACACAAAGAGAGAGAGATTCTTCTCTTTCTCCTTTTACAAACATACAGACAGCAACCACGCGAAGTCTGTCCAGCCAACACCACTTTTGGGTAAACGGGACCGCTACACTTGTGTAAGGTACTTCCAAGCGTCACAGCTAATCGGTCTATATCTGTACACTTCGTTGCACATTTGCGCCCTATCTTTTTTTTTGTCCCATTGAGCGCTTGCCATAGTATTTTTGCCCAGATATATTAATTAATACTACCACTAGTAATATTACTGTTAGTACTGTTACACTTTAATTTTTGAGTATTATTATTATTATTGTACTTTTTTTTTTTTTTTTTTTGAAATTTTTGGTTTGAATATTATCTCGTTTTGTTTTCGGATTATATTAAAAAATATCAGAGAAAGAAAGAAAGGTTTTCGATTTTGGACAAAGGTGACAAAAGAGACAGGAGGTTTTTTTAGAGAGTGTTTTACATTAGCACAGTTGTCAGCTTGTGATTGGTTGTAAGTGAATTATAGCGGATAAGAACGACATTTGCTAGACGGAGAAGGAAATTTTGGTTTAGAGAGAGTTGGAATCGAATAAGTTTACTTTTTTCTTTTGAGTTCGTTTAAGTAAGTAATTATTGAACGGCAGGGGAGATTATAAATTGTACAAAAGCAGTTTGTTTGGATCCAAGGTGAGCTGTATTGGCAGAAAGGAGGTTTAATAAGGGTTTGCAAAGATGGATTTGAGAGTTGGTAGGAAGTTTCGGATCGGAAGGAAGATAGGATCTGGGTCTTTTGGTGACATTTACCATGGGACGAATTTGATTAGTGGAGAGGAGGTTGCGATTAAGTTAGAGCCGATTCGTACGAAGCACCCGCAGTTGGACTATGAATCACGGGTGTACAAGTACTTGAGTGGTGGGATTGGTATTCCGTTTATAAGGTGGTTTGGTAAGGAGGGGGACTATAATGCGATGGTGATTGATCTTTTGGGTCCGTCGTTGGAGGATTTGTTCAACTATTGTCACCGGAAGTTCTCGTTCAAGACTGTGATCATGCTAGCGCTGCAAATGATATGCCGGATCCAGTACATCCACGGCAGGTCTTTCATTCACAGAGATATTAAACCGGACAATTTCTTGATGGGTGTTGGGAGACGTGGATCCACGGTGCACGTTATCGATTTCGGGTTGTCGAAGAAGTACAGGGACTTTAGGAGCCACAACCACATCCCATATCGTGAAAATAAGAACCTCACGGGTACCGCGCGTTACGCGAGTGTGAACACACACTTGGGGATCGAGCAGAGTAGGCGTGACGATTTGGAGAGTTTGGGTTACGTTTTGATATATTTCTGCAAAGGGTCTTTGCCATGGCAGGGCCTAAGGGCAACCACAAAGAGACAAAAATACGACCGTATCATGGAGAAGAAGCTCTGCATTACAGTGGAACAGCTCTGTCAGGGTCTCCCCATGGAGTTCGTCGAGTACATGAGGTACTGCAGAAACTTGAGGTTCGACGAAAGACCAGACTACATGTACTTGGCACGTCTATTCAAGGACTTGTTCATCAAGTTGGAGTACCACAACGACCACTTGTTCGACTGGACCATGTTGCGTTACACCAAGGCCATGATCGACAAGCAAGGCGGTGCCCAGGCTCTAGAACAAAAAGACGAAAACGGTAACAAACAGGACTCCTTTGATAAAGTGAAGCAGTTGGCCATGAAGAAGTTCTCAACACACTTCCACTACTGGAAACCAGACGACACTTCTCACCCAACAGCAGATGATATAAAGCAACAAACGATCTTGAACACTCAAGTCGTTTCATCGATCCCAGACGAAGTCATGAACGCTATCGACAGAAATATGGAACAATTGAAGAACGAAGTCAACCAGCAGGTAGCGTCGCAACCACAACGAACACAGCAACAACCGGGACAGCAACAACAGCCTGATCTCCAATTGCCTCAACCTACCACCCTACTACAACAGCAAAGAGCACAGGTCCAAGGCCAACAAGAACAGCTTTTGCAGCAACAAGAACAACAACAACAGCAACAGCAGCAGCAACAGCAGCTACAGACTCATCAAAATTCCATGGCTACCACTACTAATAATAATAATCCTAATACTAATAATATTAATGGTAATCCTCTACCAAACCACACCAACAACGCTACTGCGTCAAATAATATCTGGCTATGATAAAAAAATCAGTCGGGTTAATTAGTTTATATGTAATGTACAAGCAAAAAAAGTAGAAAAAACAGCTTCCAATTAGAAATTACAGTTTGCATATATTACGGTAGCGCTGGAGTCGGAAACGTCTTTAGTCTTTTCTCTCTCTCTCTCTCTCTCTTTTTGATAGAGGCTACCTGGCCGATGTAGGAACATCTTTGGCACACAACGAACGTACCGCCCACGCATTGTTCTTTTGTATGCGGTTTTGGGCTTCCTCTTTCATATCGCTATACACGAGTATTTTTTTTTATCCAAGCTTCCCTTCCCTTCAATAAAAAGGGTTTCACTTTAAAGACGATGTTCAATAAAAGGGTAAAACGGACAAGAGTTGGACAAAAGGTTGATTCAAACGGTTTTCGAAGCTCTTGTGAGCGTTATAAAGCGGGAAATAGTTGTTTCAGAGTATTCGATTGTGATTTAACGGAGTATTGGTCTTTTTGGGACTGAAATTGCACGGGTTTTGCTGGTATTTTTTTTTTTTTTAATTATTTGGATGAATTAAGGTTCCCTTCTCATTATCATATAGAAATAGTTTTAAGGATAAGGATAATACTGAAGTGATTCGAAAATGGAGTACCAAACCATGAACCCACAGCCGGTACAAACTGGTAATGACAATCTGGTAAAGATTACTTCTGGGAATCCAGGACAAGATGCTGAATATTTATCAGCTCAGGAGAAAAAGTCGCTGTTGCCTCAAAGGTCTACTGTCTCGAAGGGGAAGTATACGCTCCATGATTTTCAGATCATGCGTACGTTAGGTACTGGTTCTTTTGGACGGGTGCACCTTGTTAGAAGTGTTCATAATGGGCGTTACTACGCAATAAAGGTGCTAAAGAAGCAGCAGATTATCAGAATGAAGCAAATTGAGCATACAAACGACGAGAGAAGAATGTTAAAACTGGTCGAACACCCCTTCTTGATTCGTATGTGGGGTACTTTCCAGGACTCCCGTAACTTGTTTATGGTGATGGACTATATTGAAGGTGGTGAATTGTTTTCGTTACTAAGGAAGTCGCAAAGATTTCCTAATCCGGTTGCCAAATTTTATGCGGCAGAAGTGACGTTGGCCCTAGAGTACTTACACTCGCACAATATCATATATCGTGACTTGAAGCCAGAAAATATCCTATTAGACAGAAATGGTCACATAAAGATAACGGATTTTGGGTTTGCCAAGGAAGTTATCACTGTGACTTGGACTTTATGTGGTACTCCGGATTACATTGCCCCCGAAGTCATCACTACAAAACCTTACAATAAATCTGTCGATTGGTGGTCACTTGGTATATTGATTTTCGAAATGCTTGCAGGATACACTCCGTTCTACGATGTTACTCCAATGAAGACTTACGAGAAAATTTTAGCTGGAAAGGTGGTATACCCACCATTTTTCCACCCAGATGTTATCGATCTACTAAGCAAGTTGATCACTGCGGATCTAACAAGAAGACTAGGTAACTTACAGAGCGGTCCTCAAGATATCAAGTCTCATCCATGGTTCGCTGAAGTCGTCTGGGAAAAGTTATTGGCAAAGGATATTGAAACCCCATATGAGCCACCAATCACAGTTGGTGTTGGTGACTCCTCGTTATTTGATCAATATCCAGAAGAACAACTGGACTACGGTGTCCAAGGAGAAGATCCATACGCCAAGTACTTTGTAGATTTTTAGATAATCCAAAATCAGATGAACACAAAGAAAGAAAGACTTACAAAAAAAGTTCATAACAGTAATATCTCACTTGCAATAAGTAAAGTAACTACTATATCATCATTATCATTATCATATTTACTCGTCAGAAATTAAAAGGTAGTAGCAATTTGTTTGTAAACTCGAGCCAACTGAAATTGCGCTTTATGTGTATTTGAAGTTATTTTTTATGAATAGTATATACAGGGTGGGGGAAAGTGAGGAGTGAAATGATGAACTAATTAGCTTTCCTGCGTCTACTCCAAGACAATCTTGGCACCTAGACCCTCCAAAGCAGCCTTAACCTTGTCTGCGTCCTCCTTGGCGACATTTTCCTTCAAGACCTTTGGTGCACTCTCGACAAACTTCTTGGCTTCAACCAATGACAAACCTAGCAAGTTCTTCACTTCCTTAATGATCTTTGGCTTGGACTTGGCATCGAAGGATTCCAACTTGATGGAGAAAATTGTCTTCTCTTCGACAACTTCCTCTTCCTTGGCTTCTTCAGCTGGAGCTGCTGCTGCTGGAGTGCCAGCACCAGCTGCTGGGAAAGAAATGTCTGGAATATTCAATTGGGTCTTCAACTCTTGGATCAAAGCAGATGTTTCCAAAAGAGTCAACTTAGAAATATCTTGCACAATTTGGGCAATCTTAGGATCCACTGGGGTGGCAGCTGGGGCAGCAGCATTGGCTCCTCCGTTCACAGCTGCTGCGCTACTTTGGTAACGCACCAAACCCAATCTGCTGGCTCTAGAAAAAACACTGGTTGATCTAACCGCTTGGCGTAACATTTTTTAATGAACTTTCTGTGGTGCTATGACTCTAAACAACTCTTCAATCAACCAATATTTGTTCTTTTACCATTACTACTAACAGCTTTTGTCTATTAATCTTAAGCTTTTTCACCAAAAATTTTCAGATGCTGAAAAAATCTATACCGTCTACAATGATATACATTTTAAAGCTTTTCCATGTTAAAAAGTGTTTGAAATATGTTAAGTGGTTTGGTTGGTAGAGAAAAGAAGTGAAATTTAGAAAGTAATTGAGGCTTTCGGAAGGGTTTACCAGGAGCTGCCATTCTGCGTGTATAGATTTTGTTTTTTTAGGCGTTGTGTTCTGTTGTGGGTTTGTTTTTTGTCAGATCTGAAATAAAAGATTGACGATTATAGCCAAAGAGAAGTTCTAGTAGTGGTAAAGAAGAAGAAGAATAAATAGAATTATCCGGAACTAACAATGACTACGTTTAGGTTTTGCCGTGATTGTAATAATATGTTGTATCCTAGAGAGGATAAAGAGACACAGAAGCTTCTCTTTGAGTGTCGTACGTGTCCGTATGTGGAGGAAGCGGGGACTCCATTGGTGTATCGTCACGAATTGAAAACGAACATTGGTGAGACTGCTGGTGTTGTGCAGGATATAGGATCGGACCCCACACTACCGCGGTCTGATAAGGAGTGCCCGAAGTGCCATTCGCGGGAGAATGTGTTTTTCCAGTCTCAACAGAGAAGAAAGGATACTAGTATGGTGTTGTTTTACGTTTGTCTCCAGTGCTCGCATATTTTCACCTCTGATAAAAAGAACAAGAGAACAGCCTTTTCTTAAGACACCCCGGGAGGGTGGTGTTTCATGTATAATTTTAATATAACGATCAAAAACTATTAATTAAGGGGCTAGACTAAACTAAAGTATAAAGTCACATTAAGTAGAAACTATGTATAGGAGACGATCATGAGAACCGAAAGAAAAAAGAACACACAAACAAAAAACAATATACACGCGCCTTTTCACTGAAGGAATCCATGAGGTTCTTCCCACAGGGTGTGAGGGTTATGCGTTGTTTGTTGAGGTTGATTTAACTCCTCATCGAACATTAACTGGTAGTTGTAATTTGATTGAGAACCGAGGTTGTTCATGCCACCTTGTTGCTGATGTTGTTCATCTTGGGAAAGTTTAAGTTCGTTAAAATCCGTATTCAGTACATTAGAGATATACTCCTGTGGGTTTGAAGTTAACTCTGTTTTAATTGGAATATCATAACCATGGACGCTCGAGTTGATACCATTACCCATAGAACTAGTCGTCAAGGTAATACTGTTAGTATTACTATGTGAATTGGTTTCGACACCAGCGCCGACACCGCCACATTGTCCAAAGTCATTTGCACAGACATCATAGTTATTTATTTCACAAATAGCACTTTGATTCTGATGTTGATTTGAAGTTGGTAATCTAGAATGTTGAAAGTTTAATGACCGTCCTGGAATCACAGAGTTCGGGGTATTTGAGTTAGAATTACGGTCTTTAGAATATTCGGAGGTGCCGAAAATTTGATTCATGTCAACGAAATCTTGAATTTGTTCCTTAGATATATCCGATGAGTACAATGGCACGGAACTCTGAGTGGGTCCTGTTGCTGCTGTAGCTGTGTTAAGAGCTGGTGTGATTGTCATAGAATTCTTTCCTGTGGTCATTACATTCATACTAGGTGATGAATGAGTAGATGGTGTAGAATCAACGTTCTGGTATAACATATGCCTGCCTTGGGCCTGAGAATGATGGGTGTCCGGAATACCACTGTTTGATGGTTTATGAGAAAACGAGAGTGGAATAGCATCCTGTGATTGGGGTACAGGTTGCTGATTGTTTTTGAAATGAGGTAATGGTTTGCTAAATAGCTCCGTGAAGTCAATTTCATTCTCAGTGTTAAAGTAGCTTGGGTTTAGATTTGAAAAGTTTGGTGAGTCATTACGTTGCGAGGAAGCTGTGTTGGGGAAGAAATCATGCGAATATATGTTTTCTTGAGGGGTTAATACCACGCTTGAATTCATATTTGATCCAGAAGTGGACTGTACACCCAAGTCCATGTTGACATCAAATTGGAGATTCAGTGTATTTGGTACATTTCCTAATGGCGTTCCTGTAGCGGAAGTATGAGCGCTGTTGCTTTCGATATCCTGTTGCAACTTTTGTTTTGTATTCTTTAGCCTCAATTTTTTTGATTTCTTCTTCAAAGAGTTTTTACACTTCTTTGGCTTTGACACAGTGTTTGCATCAGAAGAACCAGCTCTGCTGGTTGATGCTATAATGTTTGTTGTTGGAAGGACGATATTAAAGGACTGGATTTCCTGTGTTAGACCACAGTCACATGGGATAGGGCTCAAATCGATAGGCAGGTTCGATTTAGTTCTGTATTCGAGCTCGTCGAATTTCTTGACCGTCTCGATATCGCCGCTGTCGTATAGACCCTTTTTAAATTTTTTGTAGTCCTCGCTGTCGGGATTGAACCGTAGCGGGTGGGTGTGCACGTTGTTAATCACCACGATGTTCCACTTCTTCCTTTTCAACGAGAAAGTAGCTCGCACTCTGAAGGGACACGAGTTGTATGGACCAGTGACCCTCTTCTTTTTGCCCGTGGATGTGGTACTATTACTAGCATTAGCATTTTCCGCAGCATTAGCGTCGACGTTAGCGCCGCCGCTATTTTCACACGACCCATCGCCGCCGCACTTCTCGTCCTTGCACCTGGCATTATTACCGCTGCCATCCTTCTTCTTACTCGAACCCTTATTCAACATCGGATTCGTGTTCATGCCCACGTACGCACACCCTAGGAAGTGGCCGGAACTCCCCGCTACCCCAGAACCCGAAGACGCCGCGGCCGCCGCAGCCGCAACCCCGCTCCTCGCCTTCTTCACAGCCTTGCACTTGAACACAATCTTCATGCTGTCCGACCGCTCAATCACAATCTCGATCCCCTGCGGATAAAATATCTTCTGGAGCCACGGCTTCACCTCGCTCTTGTCCTTGAAGTCAGGAATCGGGTCCAAGTGGATCAACTTGTTCTGGTCCTGTTGCTTCTGCAATGCCTCTATCGCATTCTCACTCAGAACATTATTGTACGAAACCTCGCTGTTGCTACTCTGCTGCCCGCCCACACTAGGCGTATGCGTCATCACAGTGCTCGCAGGTGACACCTTCGGCGAATTCATCATCTCAAAAGAAGGAGATGCGTGCCAAAACTCCGCATTCGAAAGCGGGTCCAGAGGGTCCAGCGGGTCCAAACCGCTAGACGCACCCATCTCTTGCTTAATCGCCATTCTAGCTAGCTTAGCCTATCTCTCAACCGGTAATGTCGCTAATACTGACAACCAATTTTTCCACCAACCGAAACTAAAACTAAAACTAAAACCAAAACCTAAAACTACAAGTGCTTGCTTGCTTCCTTCAATTTTGCTAAATTCAATAGAATCAGTTCCAATATTTAACAGAGATTGAAAATTTACTCAATACTGGCTTCTCTTGCTCTCTTTCTTTCTTTTCCCTAGCACAGCAATACTCGAGTCCAATTCCTGCCGATTCTCTGTCCTTTCTCTCTGTAAATCTGGACAAGTTTTCTCTATTAACTATATTTTATTATATTATATTATATTATATTTTACTCTTTCATCTATATTACACTCATATTCCTGTTTCTTTCCATACTGTATAATTTTATCTAACTCTTCTCGCTTTCTATGTCATGGAAATGAATCTTGAAAAAAAAAAAAAAAAAAAAAAATTAAAAATTTAAAAAAAAAAACTTTAAAAAAAAATTAAAAAAAAAAAAATTGAGCGTGAAATTCCGAAAAGAAACAAAATGCTGGCATAGTGCTGGCATAGTACTGGCAGAGCACTGGCAGGGCACTGGCAAAGCGATGTGCAGAAACAGCCCCGAGCCCGCGGGGGCGAATGCCGGTTACCGGAGCGTTAGACTGGGTCATACTGGGCCATACTGGGGGGCAAGCAAGTACTGAGGGTCCTACTGGGGGTCCTACTGGGGGTTGGTTACACAGGTTATATAGGCAACGAGAAAAATGGCAACGGCAACGGCAACGGACGGCAACGGCACCGGAGGAAGGGTTCGGTTTCGGACTTGCTGGCGCAGCGTAGCCTGGCGCAGCGTGCGCCAGGCTGTAGTTTTGTTTTGTTTTGTGTGTTGGTGAAGGGCCTTGCGAGGCCTTATGGCTACATACAGTATGGAGTAGTGTGTAGTGTAGTGTAGTGTAATGTAGTATATAGTATAGTAAATCATTATGTGTGTGTCACGTGACTCGGGTTACCACTACTATGCCTGCGTGATCCTGTATTCGAACGTGTCGATGCGGCCCTGGTCGTGGTAGATCGTCAACGCTTGTCTCTCCGCGCACACGTGGAAGGCGTGCACTTTGTGCACGCTAAATTGCGACCGCACGTCCTCGAACCCGCAGCAGATCCACTGCTGCTCGTCGCTGTTGTGCTCGAAACACTTGAGCATCGTCCCGTACAAATGCGTCGAGAGCAAGAACAATATCGTCCCGTTCCCGCCCCACGAAATGTGCTGGTTCGGGTGCTCGCCAGCAACAACAGTTATCGCATCCATATCGTTATCGTACACAAGGATCCTTTGCGTCGTAACAATGCATAAAAACCGACTGTCGTCGGACCACAACATCTTCGTAACCTTCTCGCTCGGATCAGCCCTGTACGCAGCCTCCTCCTCAGTGAGACCAAACCCGGTAACGTATCGCAGAAACCCGTCCTTCAGAATGCTGATCTCCCCAGAGTGCTTGGCAATCGCTAAGCTGTCCCCAGTAGGCGAAACCTCCAAGAGCGCATAGTCTTGGATATAATGCGTCATCTGTCTAGACTCAAGCGTGTCGTCGTGTATCGAGATCCGTCTCCTCAACGACACGCGTGGGTCTTCGCTAACATGCGCTGTCCCATCGGGTAGTATGCAGCAAAACTTGGACTGGTGCGGCATGTACCACATCGCAGTAATGGGACCAACATTCCACGACTGGAAATGCACTCTCCCGTCTCTGTCTCCATCTTCATCTTCATCGTCTCCTTCCCCTTCCCCAGTAGCAAAGTATATAGCATCAGAGTGGCCCATAAACAAAAACTCGTTCCTCGATATCTGCGCTACACGGCTCAACTCGTTCCCGGGCGAAATGCCCCCGGCAATATTATACATAGAAACCCCAGCCTCACGCGAAACAACAGCTATCTGAGACCCCTCCTTGTCCCACACCACCAACGATCCTTCCACAGATCCACTATTCATCATCTCTCCTCCGTGATTCATCTCACGTGACTCAGCTCTCCGAAGCGTCAACAATCCGTTCATTGTGCCCCTAGAGCTTACAAGGTTATTCCCAGCAGTGTAACTGCTGTTCCTTCGGCGCATCTGAACGCCTCCAATGCCGATATCTGGCCGTGTCTCCCGGACCCGCAACGAATCTATATCGATTGGAATCCCCATCGCTCTCTCTCTCTCTCTCTCTATTGCCTATCTTTCTTTCGAAATCAAACGTAAAAACTGTTACAGCTAGTTAGTTACTCTCAACAAAAATGTCGTTCTCCCACTCCCTTTCGCTCTTTATTCAGGTTTTAGCTTTTCGTCTCGATTCTATTTGGTTCGCCGTTTATATAACCCCCCATCTAATGGCAACAACTTAGCTCACTGCCATCAAATGTCAAGTTACTAAAAACTTTGTGATTTGGAGATACCCCGGATTTTTTTAAGGCTCCTTTGCTACAACTTTCATATCATCAGTTTTTTTTTTTCGAAAGGATTCTTTTCTTTGGAGAACCGGAGCTGAGGAGAAGACGAAAAGACATTCTTAAGGCAAAGAAACAGGCAAAGAAACGATAGAGTTTGGTCGAATGGACATTTCGAACGTTTGTCAGTAATACTTATGGATGGGTAAATATTGGGTATATATACATGTATTATTATCATGACCAGCGACGTGTTTTTTTTTTTGTTATTTAATTGTTAAGTCATGTATAGTACATATAGAGAGTTGGTGTATATGTATAATGTAACCTGGGGCTGATATTAGTATTAGTGACGCGTAGCATAATTAGTAGTTCCTGTGTTAAAGGAAATTTCGAAGAGAGGGGGAGGGAAAGCCCTATTGAGGACAGGTGAGGGGGAGGGGTATATGTTAAAGGCGGAGGAAAGTCTGTAGAAAAGTAAGTAAAAAGTGAAAGGGAACCTCAGGTAGCCTTTCTTCTCTTCCTCTGTGGATTGAACTCTTCTGAGGGAATGTCCGGCTCGTTTAATCGAGGTTGTTGTAGTTCCTCTATGTGTGAGTTGTTGAAATCTGGAGTTTGCGATGGAATTTGGCCCTGGTTGCCGTGAGAAGTGGTGAACTGAGAAGCCATGTTGAGATCAGGGAATATTGGGGTGTTTCCATCCTCACCTGGACTGAGTTTTGTGATCCAGTCTTGGATCTCCTGTATAGACTCCTCTTGCCTATCGATGTTATTCTGCAGGTCTTGGAAAAATGAAGGGTCTGGAGAGTCAGAGCTGATGATGCTTGGCGTAAGTTCTTGAATGTCTCCGTTGCTTGAATGTATCGAATGCTGCGGTTGGAAAGTTTGGACCCCAACCTGGGTGCCGTTCCCACCACCAATGTTGTTGATTGCTGGATTTGCGCTTCCGTTTCCGTTTCCGTTTGAGTTTCCGTTTGAGTTTTGAATCACATAAGGGAATTGTGGCTGTGCCTGACGTTGCTTACGTTGTTGAATGTGAGGTTGTTGTTGTTGTTGCTGTTGTTGGGTATGCTGCTGGTGCAGTTGATCCACTGCAACTGGAGTACTGACCATTCTATGATATGATGATGCTCTTTCACTTGGAATGGAAGATGACGAACTTGATCCGGAACGATTTTTGATTAGAAGCCTTGGCCTAACCTTGTGGTCTTGGTTCTGGGGTATCTTCATCTGATCAGAAGGAGTGAGCGGTCCAAACACGTTGGCCATAGGATCTTCCTCGTTATGGTAAGAACCTGGGTTCATGTTAGCGGTGTTGTTGTTAGGAGATTGTACTTGCATGTCACCTAACTCGTGAATAAGATCTGGTTGGAAACCGTTTCCAATCGTCTTTGCAGAGTTTGGCCCAAACACACTGGATAAAAATCTTAAGATTTTCTCCAACACTTGCTGCTGTGACTGGTGTCTTTCTCTGGCCATCATGTTTTCCTTCCATAACATCTCATTATCCTTAGTGATTCTTTGTAAATCCTCCGCAATAGCCAGTTGGTTGTACTTTACCGTCTCCAACTCATTCATCAAGATGTTAATGTCCACTTCGTCGTTTCCGCCTCCAACCATATTTGAGTTTGGCTTTTGTCTAACGATATTCTCGAGCAAATTCTCTTTGCCCTTCTTGAAGTTCTCATTCTCAAACTCCCACCTGCTGTCGTTGTTGCTTAGCATGCTGCCACTCTTGACATCCTGGACTTTGTGCCAGCCGTACATGTTCAACTGACGCACAAAACTGGCGAAGTTGGAGTGCTTGAAGTACTTGGGGAGCACTTCTTGCACAAACCTTTCTCTGTTAGGAACCACAATAGACTCACCGCTGTCCGACCAATGGATAAACTTCTCATTGGTGCTGTCATTCACCATGCTCCACAACTTATTCACAAATGCTGGTCTAGCCCGAGTAGTGCTCATCTTTTTCTTGCTGTGCGGCTTGTCCACACCGTGAGGTTTTGCAAGCAGCTTTCTTTTGTTCAACGATACAACAGGCTGGTGGTGCGTTTGGCTGTATCCGTTATAGTACTTCTGACCACGATTGCCAGGCTGTGTGTGTTGGTTCTGTTGGTTGTCTGCGTCGTTCAGAAAACTCTCCCTTCTTGACGACTCCGTAGTAGTGCTCTTGTAATCCTGGTTACCAGGTGTGTTTGCCAGTCCGTAAACACCAGTAACTGGAGATGGCCTGTGCATGTTATGGTCTATATTGAACGAGGGATGCATCAGGGGAGTCACAACCTCATTAGACGGCTCTGAGGAAGACCCTTCCGGGTCCAAAGATGGGTTCACGATATCCTCAATCAACGGGTCTTCCACGTCGGCAGCGCCCTTCAAGTGCGACGTATGCAGCACATCGTTGATGGGGTATGCCTCTGGCCCAACGGAAATCCCAACCGGCGTTAGCCCAGTGCCTTCATGGGGCAGTAAAATATCATTAGGGTTCGTTATCTCGTCCATGGTCTCAACACTGCCTTTCCGATTCATATCCTCGTTAAAACTGGGTATTTTAGTTTAGCTTAGTTAAAAACCAAAAAAAAATAATAATAATCTGATCCAACTTAATAGTCTCTAATAGCTGGTCGTTCTGTCTATAAGAGTGTAAACCCTTAAAGTTGTAGTCGAAAGCTCAGAAATCACTTCTACCTGGCAGTTAATCGTCACTATTTTTTTTTTTTTTGGGACTTCACTCGTTCTGCCACCTAATAAGCTAGATTTGCAAAAAAGTCAAGACGTCAAAATTGTGCAACTGCGTGAAAACACTCCAAACTCGTCGTTTAAATGAGCTATCGGGTCTCTATAGGATAAAAGCAGGTGTGTAACTCCGTTTGCAAACAGCCGGTGTCCGAAACAAGTTCCTGAGCGTGCAGTTTCCTGTCCTATTTATTCTTTTATTGTTGCCTTAAGGTAAGTGTTAGTTTATAGTATCGCTTTTTGCCAACTTCTTACTATAAAAATAAAAAGGAATCTCTTGGAAAACGTAATACATTTTTTTGGCATCAACACTCCGTGCACCACACTAAAATCAATACAGGAAGCAAACAAACAAGAACAACTGGCTAAAATGCAGTTCCGTCGCACACACGTACTGTCTACAGACCGCGGATAGACCCATGTTACTACTCTTTTGCGACAGTTTCGCTTGTTGGCGGGTGGGCGTAGAAACTTGTCTTTTAAATGTCTCTTGGTGCTATTGCCCTCTCTTTGCTTCGGGTAATGGTCTTAACAGCACTTAAAAGTGAGTAGAGCATGTGCCATGCAGGTTTATCGACCTTTCTGGCTGCCCGTAGCTGTGCGTGCTTTTTCAACAATGCTGCGCATGCCCCTTTATAGCGTCGAATCAGAAGTAGCAGGGTAGTTTAAATAGGTGAAAAAAAAAAAGAGCTGGGGATTGAGATGGTCGCGAGATCTGCGGTGCAGCTGGAATTGGATTGAGCATGGAGTTGAACTTACGCCTAGGGTTGAGTGCATGGTCCAATTGGCTGGATTACAGGTGTGTGTGTGTGTGTGTGTGTGAGAGAGAGAGAGAGAGAGAGGTTTTAGCTGAATTGAAGAGATGTTCAAAACGTACCAACGCCAAGCGTTGAGATGTATGTCTAGCGCATATCGCGCTCATGCGAAAAAGTCAAGGTCTACACTATATACTGGAGCTGCAATTGTGGGTACTGGTGGTGTGGCTGGGTACCTTGGGTATTTATATGCGAGTGCGAGTGGGAAAGGTGACTCAAAAGTTTTGTTTCCATTGGGTTCGAAGACCAAGCTGCAAGATTTGGATTCGCCGGTGTATCTAGATCCTGAGTTTGACCTGGCACAGTTCAGAGAACGTCTTGGACAGATTGTTCGGGAACAAGATATCTCGTTCAAAAAAACTGACATCGACGACCACTCGTTCAATAACTACACGTTGCATAAGCCCAAGGACAATGAGAGGCCATATGTGATTGTGTTCCCGCAGGACACCGACCATGTGTCGGAAATCATGAAGTTGTGCTATGAGTTCAAGGTTCCCGTGATCCCATTCGCCGGTGGTACCTCTATCGAGGGGCAATTTGTTTCGACTAGGAACATAAAGGACAGTGCTGCTGCATCTGAGGAGCAGAACAACACGGTCACCTTGGTGCTGGACTTTAACAAGTACATGAATAAAGTCATCAAAATCAACGTTGACGATTTGGACTGTGTGGTACAGCCTGGTGTTGTTGCTAAGCAGCTGAATGACGAGCACCTGAATCAGCTTGGTCTGATGTTTGGACCCGACGGTGCGCCGGGATGCGAGATCGGAGGGCAAATTGGAACCTCGTGCTCCGGAACCAACGCCTACAGGTACGGGACGATGAAGGAAAACGTTGTGAACATGACAGTTGTCCTCGCAGACGGAACAATCATCAAGACTCGACAAAGACCAAAGAAATCGTCTAACGGTTACAATCTTACTGGTCTGTTTATCGGATCTGAGGGTACCCTTGGCGTGGTAACAGAAGCAACAGTGAAGTTACACGTCAAACCAATATACGAAACGATCAGCATTGTAAGCTTTGAAGACCTATCCAAGGCCTCGCATTTAGTGCAACTTCTAACGAAAAAAGGTATATTGGGAATAAACGCTATCGAGTTGCTAGATGGTAACATGATGAAAGCTATCAACTTTAGCGGGCAAACTTCAAGAAAGTGGAAAGAGCAGCCAACACTGCTCTTCAAACTGGGATCGCATAATAAAAAGATCCTGAAGGAAGTCGTCAATGATATCAAAAAACTCTCGAAAGATGCCCAATGCACATCCTGTGAGTTCGCAGAAACACATGAACAGCAAGAGGAGCTGTGGTCTGCTAGAAAAGCTATCTTCTGGTCTTCAATTGACTATGGTAGACACCTGTTTGGGCCAGATGTCAAAATATGGTCGACTGACATTGCAGTCCCCGTATCGAAACTGGCGTCAGTCATAGACGAGACTTTGGAAGAAGTTACCAGTTCCGGTCTGTATGGAACAATTGTGGGCCATGTAGGTGATGGTAACTTCCACTGCCTGGTTATGTATAATGACACGAACGAAAAGAAAGCCTTGGAGGTCATAGACAATATGAACATTCGCGCTATTGCCAATGAGGGAACATGTAGTGGTGAGCACGGTATTGGTACTTCAAAGAGGAAATTTTTGGCTCTGGAACTTGGTGATGATACTATATCAGTTATGAGAAGGATAAAAATGGCCCTGGATCCTTCACGTATTCTTAACCCAGATAAGCTCTTTAAAATCGACCCATCAGACAAGAACGATTAGAATTTAATACATTTAAATATAAAAATATATATATGCACCCGTATCTCTACAAAAGTTAAATATTCTCAATATCAGTTAAGATGTGATTCTTTCGTTTTCTAAAAGTGCCTGCAACTGTTACATATGATGTGACATTGGGATTGGAGGCACTCTGTATATTGTGCCCTTTTAGCGTCAGCGTTCCATGAAATTTCGGCCCTGACTACTTTATGTAAATAGAGAACAAATAATAAAAATAAAAAAAAAGCGCGTATAATAAATAAACGCCATTACAATATAGATAGAGAAAGACTAGAGAACAGGAACATAAGCACTCTCTATACCAAATAATTAGAGTGTAATCGACACCTTTTCTGATATACAAGAACTTTTGGGAGTCTTGTCGAATAATGGACGGTTCACGGTTTTTGGATCGTGCGTGGTCGTTGTTAGATGGCGAGAAACGCGGTTATATATATGCAAACGATATTCCTAACTTGATAGGGTTTATCAGCAATGAGTTGCCATCTAAACTAACGACATCATCGAATGATAAAGTAATAGAGTCTTGGATAAGCAGTGATCCTATGAAAAGGGTCACAAAGGAAGAGTTCAAACAAGTGTTTTCGATGCTTGTTGGAACATCCTTCGATGCCGCCATTGAAATGGCTAAAGAATCTGAAGTTTTCACACCAAATAGACGTGGGAGTGGATTGTTTGGGAGTTATAGGAGGTCATCAAATGATTCTTTGCCGGATACTGCGGAACAGCTTCAAAGTTTGAAAAGAGAACTGCAAGAATGGAAGGATAAATATGGGTTCTTGGAACGAGAGTTCCAATTCTTTTTGGCTCAAGAGAAGAAGAATGCGAAAGTAATAGATAATACCAAGCACGAGTTCATAATTGGAGAATTGAACAGGAAACTTGCGGAACAAGATGAGGCCATACGTGATCTAAAACAACAGCTTGATTATGGGTTAGTTGCTAAACCTATAAAAAAATGGATAAATACCAAGTTTCTAATAACAGCTTTTCTGCACCTACTACCGAAAGCTTTATTTCTTTTTGTTATTGTAGTACTGGGTTGCTACGTTATACCACTAATAAGCCTTACAAAACGTCCAGTAGCTGTACCGGCGTCGCCCTTCATGAGACAAGAGTCTTGGTGGGAAAGAAGTAGCATGCTAAGCAGAATTCAATGGTATTTCAAAGATAGGATGGAAAATAATATCGAACGTAATACGTCAGAGTTGATGCAGAACTATAACTCCGTGTTTGGCATAAGTTAATTGGTTGAGATTTCAGAAAAAAGAGTAACAATAATAACTTTAATGGTAACAATATGATATGATTACATGTGGATACAGACCGGAGCTGTATATTAATTAAGCTATATATTTTTCTTGATACATTGGCAGAATAGGGATAATAATTGTTCGAATAGTTTTGATTCAGTGAACGATTGCTGTTGAGGTTGATGCTGCTGTTGCTGGTGATATTGGGACTGGAACTGTGGTTGTTGTTGATTGTTCTGTTGATATTGTGGTTGTTGTGGGCTGCTGTAAATCTGTTGCGGTTTACTTGGTTTAGCTTGAGATTGTGCGTAAGTCGAAAAGTCTGTAGTATCCCATGACACTGGAATTCTAGCCCCTCTTAAATCAACAACTACAACACCTGCATTCTTTGGGTCAACGTGATCATTCAAGTTAGCCTCATCACAAAGTTCCTGGATAGCTGGCTTCAATTTGGCAACACCATGAGCCGAATGTAGACCTTTCCCCACTATAATATGTAATTCAGTTTCGCCATTTTTCACAGCTGCAGCCACTCGGCGCTGCAAAATCCATTTGGCTTCTTTGACATACAACCCATGTAAGTCAATTTCGTTACTCGAACTATCTGCGTTATTGGCCACGAAAACATATTCTGCTGCTTGGAGGTTATAATCTTCGGCTTCTTTTAGTTTCCGCTTAGCTTCTTCGCTCAAATCGTGTGCTCGAGATTTATCACCTGACTTGTAACATTGTTGAGATTGCTGTGATAGTTTTTGCTTTTCCTTAAACGCTTGGTCTGCCAGCCCTCTTAATCTCTTATATTCACCATCGGTAGCATGATTGTAGTCTTTTCCCGTGGAAAGCAATGCCCCTCTATCACCAACGTAACTCATTTAGATTTGATAACAGATTTTTCTTTTATGATGCCTGTGTTCAACTTTGATTCAGACCTCTATTTAATCGTATTTACAACAAATAACATTTCGGAGTCATCTTACTATTTGAATATTCTTTTCCTGCTCGAATAAAATATTGTTGACATTTTCATATAGAATGTTTACAAAGAACATTCCTGCAGGAGCTACATAGAGAAACAAGATAAGCATCATCGTCATTCCATTTCCCCTTTAACTGGTAATGCGTTTTTACTACTTAAATGGCGTTTTAGAATTTCAAATTTACTTATTCGATATAAGAGCAAGATGGGTTCACAGGTTTGTTCATATTTCGAAGCCCTAAAGAGAACCCTGCTTAACACTTTCAAAACTAGGGTCGTTTTCTTTTTTGGTTTTTCCTGGATTTTTTTTCAGTTATAAAAAAAAACATTATAATTTTTTAGTTCCATCAAGTTTAACATAATGTTTGTTCAAAGAAATCTTCTATAGCATAGAATTCCAATAGGATTTGTTAGTCGATGCGTTGAGGTATTAAGGACCTTCATATCAATTAACTGATCGTCCATTAAATCAACGGTACATTGACTATCACGTTAGGGTTAACGTGAGGTTGTTGTATCGTTGATATCGACGAACTGTAAATAAATGAAACTTTCTCTTGGAATACAAGAGGCTCTATAGTGATGACAAATGTCTTGAACATTTCTAATGTGGCTAGCTACGGCGATGATGTCTACAAATTAACACCATCTTTCGGGACTGATTTTAGAGCCTTTCACATTCAATTAATTCATTTACATAACTCTTGTCTTTTCTAAGTTCGAGCTTGTAATCGAGCGAGCATTCATCGTTCATTATGTAACAGAACTTATTCGCAGGTATGAACACCACTAATACACTGTGCTCTAAAATGAATTCAAAATCATGTGATTAATACCTATTTGTGACTGTTAATTGTTCTACACCCATACCTCCTATTTCATACTGGTTTTTAACGATTTTCACTTTCCTAATTTGGATATATTATGGTTTCAAAAGTGTCCAAAAAAACACTCACACATCACATCACATCGAAAGTGAAATAATTCGTTATGGTTTCGAGTATAAAATATGAATATTGAATGAACAAGTTTAAGTTAGCACACGATTAGTTAATAATGGTAAATAATTAATTCACTCAAAACCACAACGAACATCAAGAACAATGGCTGCTGAGTACGTTAATTCATTATTTCTAATGAACAAATGAGTTGATCTATATCTGAGTTACACTTAGTTGTTAATCTGAGTATTTTTCATATTCAAATCAACATCCAAGTTGTAGTACTATTCAGTGTTAGATAACATGAGACTGGTATAAACAGCTCTCGTTATAAAGTAGGGGATTTCCTAATTAAATTTAGGACAAAGATAGATTACTCGGGATATTACTCCTGGGTAGTTGTTGGCTTTAGTACCTGTAAACACCAAAACTTATGGTCTTTAGCCTCCGCTCTATCTCTGCACAACTCCCTGACGTCGAATGAAAATGTGGTGATTTCAATTCGGTGTGACTTTTGTATAAATCATCTCTTTTATTCAAGAACGGCGTTATTGTCGGACTACCGCACAATCTACACTGGTTGTGTGCCGGCGGAGATAACCTCTTTTTGAAGAATCAATTTCACTAACAACTAAGTTTTTTCATAAAACGCATTCAACTAGAAAGGTTTTAGTTCCAGAATCCCAAGTCAAGAAGTCTAAGGCTCAACAAAAGACTGCTGAGCAAGTTGCTGCTGAAAGAGCTGCTCGTAAGGCTGTATGTTTTTAAAATTTTATTCAAACATTGTCATTTGTATGAGCAATCTGATCTTACTTGCATTGTATTCTGAGAAACGATATTTCCTTCATGTTTTCCATGATATAGCGGACTCATTAGAGAATGAGACATCGAAACATTGAGGGGGAGTAGGAGGATGTAAAATTGATTTTTTTCCTTGTATGTTTATATGATGAAGACCTTTTGAATCCCATTTCAATTATCGACTAGCTGCGGCGATGTTGTCGAACCTAATCACCATCTTTCGCCTGACTTTAATTACAAAGAATGAATCTCAATTTCTCTAACTCTTAATCTTTTTCCTCCCTTTCGAAGTCTACTCTCGAACAGTACAATATCACTCAGTTTACTGTGTTTGTAAGAGCCAGAATTGTTTCGAATGCACACTTTGGTAACACAATTTACTAACAATTTATGAAAAAAAAATAATGATATCGAATTTGGATATGTGCTGTGTCTGTATAGCCCTTCACACATTCCAATTCGCTTGTTATTATTTAATAATCAATTGAAATTAGGCTAACAAGGAAAAGAGAGCTGCCATTTTGGAAAGAAACGCTGCTTACCAAAAGGAATACGAAGCCGCTGAAAGAGCTGTCATCGATGCTAAGAGAGAAGCTAAGGCTAACTCTTCTTACTACGTTCCAGCTGAAGCCAAGTTGGTCTTCGTTGTCAGAATCAAGGGTATCAACAAGATCCCACCAAAGCCAAGAAAGGTTTTGCAATTGTTGAGATTGAACCAAATCAACTCTGGTACTTTCGTCAAGGTCACCAAGGCTACTTCTGAATTGTTGAAGTTGATTGAACCATACGTTGCTTACGGTTACCCATCCTACTCTACTGTCAGACAATTGGTCTACAAGAGAGGTTTCGGTAAGGTCAACAAGCAAAGAATCCCATTGTCCGACAACGCTGTCGTTGAAGCTAGCTTGGGTAAGTACGGTATCTTGTCCATCGATGACTTGATCCACGAAATCGTCACCGTTGGTCCTCATTTCAAGCAAGCCAACAACTTCTTGTGGCCATTCAAGTTGTCCAACCCATCCGGTGGTTGGGGTGTCCCAAGAAAGTTCAAGCACTTCATCCAAGGTGGTTCTTTCGGTAACCGTGAAGAATTCATCAACAAGTTGGTTAAGTCTATGAACTAAGTATAAAACCTACAAGAAAAAGAATCTCTGTGATTCCCTCTATTTTTTCAAAGTATTCGTTTTATTCACTTCATTTCTATTTTCATGGTATTTGAGATCGTGTAACCTAAACCCTGAGCAAAAATTATTCCTTTTGGTCTATATCGATTGTATATAGTCCATAGTGTGTGTTTGTTTGTGTCTTTTCGGTTTATCCGCTACATAGATTTTCCAATACCTTGTATTATAAACCCAAGAAAAGGAACTGCTACAACTACCCAGTCAGTCCTCTTGTGCCTCCATTTCCATGGAGTTTTTTCCTTCACTTCTTTGCAATTAATTAATTAATTAATTTCACCCTTTCTGATGCTCTAAATATTGTTATTAGTTTTACCGTGGTGTACATAATTATTATTACTACCATTATTACCATTATTAATCCTATGCTAAAGCGCTGCTGTAGCCGCGGGTTGCTAGAAAGTTCAAAAACAGAAAGGCAAAGAAAGAAAAAAAAAAAAAAAAAAAAAAAAAAACCAACCCAAACCAAACCAACTCAAACCAACGGCACGTGACGCAACAGGAAAATCTTTCTATTGAGTAAATCTCACCCACACAAATACAAGATATCCGACTACTGAAAAACTATGCAACCAGGCAAAACGCTTTTACGTTTCTAGAGTCCATTACTAAGACCCTCTTATTTTCAGCAACTCTCATAGGCTATACGTGTACTGAATATGCTCGTTTACTAATGGTAAACAGACGCAACTTGCTTGTTTGCCTAAATTTTCCACTTATTTCCGTGGAATTAACTGGCTTCGCCATCGCCCGGCCTTTGGTCATTTCTTTTTTAGTATCTAGCCGGTGTTGAAGACAAAATAAGTAATTTCGGACCATGCGCGATGACATTGAATAATCATTGTCATTGTTTGCTATATATAAAAGCATGAATGCCACACATAAGTAAAGGTCATCACCAAGGCGTCAAGAAGCGAAGTAGAGGTAGTAGCGTTTCGTACAATTGAATCTTTAAAGTAATAAACTTTAAACTTTAAGACGGAAGCGGAAACCTGAAGCTTGAAACAAAACGATATTATGGAAGTTTCGAGCACTGGAAGCGGCATTAGCCGTGCGGTTTCGGTTGAGGAGTTTGACGTTGCAGTCGATAAAGGTGAGGTCATCAAGAGGGCTTCTGAAGATCCCGAGTTTTTGAAGAAGGTTGAGACGCTTTCGAAAACGTTGTCTCGCCGTTCGACTACTCTTTCAGAATGGGACGAAGTCGATGGGGATTTCGACATGTACAGAGAAATTCGGGGAATCCTGCAAGCCTCGAGGGATGAAGGAATTCATTTGAGAAAGTCAGGTATAACCGCGCGTGGTGTGAAAGTGAAAGGTGTGGATGCTCAATTTTTGGAAGGGTCGACTTATGGTGACATGATGATGTTACCTGTCACCATTTACAAAGGTATTCGCAAAGCAAGACAAACAACTCTTAGAGACATTATCAGTAACATTAACATACTTGTGAAACCCGGTGAGATGCTACTCGTGTTGGGTAGACCAGGATCTGGGTGTTCCACGCTCTTGAAGACTATGGCTGGTGAATTGACTCACTTCAAAGGTGTTGAGGGAAGCATTTCATACGATGGTGTCCCACTCAAAGATATGCTAAAGTATTTCAAGGCAGACGTTATCTACAACGGTGAAATGGATGTGCATTTCCCTCATTTGACAGTCCAACAAACTTTGGATTTCGCTGTTGCTTGTAAGACACCAAGCAAAAGAATAAAAAACTTCACCAGGAAACAGTATGTCGAGTTCATTAGAGACTTGTATGCTACCATTTTTGGTTTAAAGCACACCTATAACTCTAAGGTGGGTAATGATTTTGTGAGAGGTGTGTCTGGTGGTGAACGTAAGCGTGTCTCGATTGCAGAAGCATTGGCTGCCCGTGGTTCAATCTACTGTTGGGATAATGCCACTCGTGGTTTGGATGCATCTACTGCCCTTGAATACACCGAAGCCATCAGATGTATGACCAGTTTATTACAATCGACTGCGTTGATCACCATCTACCAGGCTAGTGAAAACATTTACGAAACGTTTGATAAAGTCACTGTCCTATATGATGGTAAGCAAATATACTTTGGTCGTATAGAAGATGCAAAGGCTTATTTCGAGAAAATTGGGTTCGTTTGCCCTGCAAGACAAGCAACCGCGGAATTTTTGACATCGTTAACGGATCCAAACGGTTTCCATCATGTCAAACCTGGTTATGAAGGTAAGGTTCCAAGGACCAGAGAAGATTTTGTCAGAGTATGGGAAGAATCTGAAGAATATCAGCAACTACTGCAAAGCATCGAACACTATGAAACAAACGAAGTTGATGGTGCTCAAACTTTGCAATTGTACAAAGAATCCATGGCCGCTGAAAAGGACAAAGCATCCAGAAAGCGTTCTAAGTATACCATTTCTTACTGGGCTCAAATTGTACTTTGTACTAAGAGAGGTTTCCAAAGAATTTATGGTGATAAAGCATTTACAATTACAAACACTGTGGCGGCAATCATTCAAGCATTTATCACTGGTTCCTTATATTATAATACCCCAAGTGGAACCTCTGGTGCTTTCTCCCGTGGTGGTATTTTGTATTTTGCTATCCTTTACTTTTCGTTGATGGGTTTGGCTAATATCAGTTTAGCCAACAGACCTATTTTACAAAAGCACATTGCATACTCTTTATACCATCCTTCTGCTGAAGCCTTTGCTTCAACGGTCTCTAGCGCATTTTTCAGAATGATTTCTTTGACATTTTTCCTCATTATCTTATACTTCTTATCAGGTTTGACTAGAGAAGCTAACAGGTTCTTCATGTGTTACTTATTCTTGGCTCTTGCCTCAGAAGCCATTAATGCTCTCTTTGAGATGATCACTGCTGCGTGTGATTCTTTGTCTCAAGCCAATGCTATCGCAGGTTTGGTTATGATGGCATTGTCTTTGTATTCCACATATATCATCCAAACACCATCCATGCATCCTTGGTTTAAGTGGATTTCTTATATCTTACCATTAAGATTTGCGTTCGAAAACATGTTGGAGGCAGAATTCTACGCTAGAAAGATGGATTGTGGTGGAACTCTAGTCCCTACTGGTCCTGCATATGCCAATGTTAGTAGTGATTACAAGGTTTGTGCTTTCATTGGTTCTCAAAAGGGCCAATCATATGTTTTAGGTAACAATTACTTGAAGCTTCAATATGGTTACACATATTCTCATGTTTGGAGGAACTTTGGTATTTTGATTGCTTTCTTGGTTGGCTTCTTCGCTATCAAATGTTTTATTACAGAATTTAAGACACCCATCAAAAGTAATGGTGACGCTTTGATTTTCAAGAAGGGGACCGGTTTGAAGAAAACCCTTAGAGACAGTGAGTCTAACATTGATCCTTCTGAATCTACTAATCAAACCGCTGACAGCTTTGCAAAATCAGATGACCCAGCTCTATTTGCAGACTTGAGAAGTGAAGGTGTTTTCTTCTGGAAAGAGATATGTTACACTATTCCTTACAAAGGTGGAGAGCGTCTACTATTGGATCACGTTTCAGGTTATGTCAAGCCAGGTACATTAACAGCCTTAATGGGTGAATCTGGTGCAGGTAAGACAACATTGTTAAACACTCTTGCTCAGAGAACAGACATTGGTGTTGTCACTGGTGACATGCTCGTAAATGGAAAACCAATTGATGCCTCGTTTGAAAGAAGAACAGGATATGTCCAACAACAGGATGTTCATATTAAAGAAATGACAGTCAGAGAGTCGTTACAATTCTCTGCCAGGACCAGAAGACCCTTAAGTGTTTCCGATGAAGAAAAACTAGACTATGTCGAAAAAGTCATTCAAATCTTGGATATGGAGCCTTATAGTGAAGCCTTGGTGGGTGACATTGGTTATGGTTTAAATGTCGAACAAAGAAAGAAACTCTCTATCGCTGTTGAATTGGTTGCCAAACCTAATTTGCTTTTGTTTTTGGATGAACCTACCTCTGGTCTTGATTCACAGTCTGCCTGGTCTATTGTTCAATTGTTGAAGAAGTTAGCCATGGCAGGCCAATCGATTTTGTGTACAATTCATCAACCTTCCGCAACTTTGTTTGAAGAATTTGATAGGCTATTGCTATTGCGTAAAGGTGGTCAAACTGTGTACTTCGGTGATATTGGCGAACATTCTTCGACCCTATTGGGATACTTCGAAAGGAATGGTGCCCGTAAGTGTACAGAGAAGGAAAACCCTGCAGAATACATTTTGGAAGCAATTGGTGCCGGTGCTACCGCATCTGTGAAAGAAAACTGGCATGATAAATGGGTCAACTCTCCTGAATTTACGCAAGTCAACAAGGAGATTGATGAGTTGATTGAAAAGCTATCAAACCAACCTGTGGACGAATCTGCATCTTCTGCTTTGGTCAGTAAGTATGCTACCCCTTATAGATACCAATTCGTCCAGGTGTTAAAGCGTACTATGACAATGTTCTGGAGAGATGTGGATTATCTAATGGCCAAGTCAATGTTGTACATCAGTAGTGGTTTGTTTATTGGTTTCACCTTTTATAACGTTGGGACTTCTTATGTCGGGTTGCAAAATGCGATGTTTGCAGCATTCATGGCATGTATCGTTTCCGCACCAGCCATGAATCAAATCCAGTCCCGTGCACTACAATCAAGAGAATTGTACGAAGTTAGAGAATCCAGATCCAATATGTTCCACTGGAGTTGTCTCTTGATAACACAATACATCACAGAGTTGCCATACCAATTATGGTGTAGCACTCTATTCTTTGTTTCCTTCTATTTCCCATTGAGAGCTGAATACACCAGTGTGAAGGCAGGATTATTCTTTTTGAACTACTGTGTAATGTTCCAACTGTACTGTGTCGGTTTCGGTTTGGCGGTGTTGTATATGTCCCCCGATCTTCCAAGTTCCAGTGTCATTATGGGTTTGCTCTTATCATTTATGATTTCCTTCTGTGGTGTTGTGCAACCCGTTAACCTAATGCCTGGATTTTGGACCTTCATGTGGAAAGTTTCTCCATACACATATTTTATTCAGAATCTTGTCTCGTTCATGTTGCACAATAAGGAAGTGAAGTGTACCAAGAAAGAGCTATCTTACTTCGAACCACCATCAGGTGAGACTTGTGGCTCGTACATGAAATCTTACTTATCTAGTGGATTCGGATACGTCCAAAATCCGGACGCCAACACAAACTGTGCATACTGTAGATACAAGGTTGGTGACGAATATCTTTCGTTTATTTCTGCATCCTACAACAACATATGGAGAAACTTTGGTTTCCTCTGGGTATACATTTGTTTCAACATCTTCGCGATGGTCGCTTTGTACTACATCTTCAGTGTGAAGCGCATAAGCCCAAGATCGTTGGTTGAGAGAACTCTTGCTAGATTCAAAAAGAACAAGACATAATCGATATGCTTGGGTTCCTTTCTACTAGTACCACTCAAATAACTTTATTCTAATAAATCTATAGTACAAGAGTATACTTTTTCAACTCTCAATTATTACTGACCACTCTGAGAGAAACCTAAAAGAGGTAACTTAGTAGTGGTACATGCGTGCCAAGTCAACCTCTCTTTCGCTGGCAGCCCTGATCCGTTGCATGATCTAAGGATGCTGCAAAGATACTCCAGCCGATGTTCAGGGTCTGTCTCGCTCTCTTTTCTTTCTCATACCGAACATGTTTTATGATGCACCCAAACACCACATATCGGCTTTCTCCATAGGAGATATTTTTCAGATTTTTTAGATTTTTTTCAAAATTTGTAGATTTTCCTAATTTCTCCTACGCCTTTTTCTGAGAAGCTCATCGCATCCCATCGCTCACCATATTTCGAATGAAGCCTCTGTCTGATATCAATCAGCAGTTGTTGCGATAAACGGGATAAGTATGCACGATAAGCTAGGAAAGGCGACGCCGATCGCAATTGGGCGCAACTTTAGGGATGGCGGTAGATTTGAAAAGGGCAAGAAAGCCTGAGATAAGCTTACGAGAGTAGTTTGGTCTGCTAGCTATGTATCCCCATAATTTTTTTTTTTTTTTTAGGGATGAGATAAGGTAGTCAAGTCATAAGCGTTCTGGAATAGAACGGCTAGCTGTAGTCACCATTCGAACATACGCACACAGAAATGCATATATAAGTGGTGATGTTGTTAGTGGTGAGGGGTGATGGAACTAACATGGACAACGGATAATTGGAACGGTTAAAGAGTGGTTAAGCATATGATATAGCAAGCAAGTAACAATCTTTGTCAAGAAGAACAATGTCGGTTCAACTTGCGGAATATTTCAGTAACTCCTCTGCAGCTGTTGCAAGAGGCTCGTTTGATAGGATTGAGAAGAATAGAAGGGCGTCTTCCTCATCTTCTGCAGAACTGCAAAAGGATAAAATTGTGCAAATTGATGAGTCGGTAACTCAAAACGAAGATAGCAGTGATGATAGCGAAGATTTTGGCGAGTACAGCTCAATCTGGAGCAAGATATACTATGAGTATATCTTGGTGAACAAGTCACTCAGTAAACTTACGATACGTGAGTCATTCTTGTATAACGATGATTTGAAACCTGTTGAAGAAAAGAGAAGACGCTGGGCGTGGTTCAATTACTTGTGGTTTTGGCTAGCAGACTGTTTCAACATCAATACTTTCCAGGTTGCAGCAACAGGTTTACAGTTAGGTCTTAACTGGTGGCAGACGTGGATTACTGTGTGGATTGGTTACAGTATCGTTGGTATTTTGGTCAGTGTTTCTTCGAGATGTGGTGCCATGTACCATATTTCATTCCCTGTGGTTGCTAGGTCATCCTTTGGTATTTACTTTTCGCTTTGGAGTGTCTTGAATCGTGTTGTTATGGCTGTTGTGTGGTATTCAGTACAAGCGTGGATCGCATATACCCCAGTGTCGCTAATGTTACAAAGTATTTTTGGAACTGACTTGCCCTCGCGTATCCCTGATGGGATTTCATCCCCCAATGCGACGACGTACCAATTCATGTGCTTCTTTTTGTTTTGGTTAGTGTCGTTCCCAGCGTTGCTTGTGCCACCTCATGCGATCCGTCATTTGTTTACAGTCAAAGCGTGTCTGGTTCCATTTGCCGCTTTTGGGTTTTTAATTTGGACCTTGAAGAAGTCCCACGGCAACATTGCGTTAGGTGATCTTACCGATATTAAGGTGAGCGGTTCTGCTAAAAACTGGGCTTACATGAGAGCCATCATGGCATCATTGGGTAACTTCGCAACGCTAACCGTCAATGCTCCGGATTTCTCTCGTTTTGCCAAGACAAAGCACTCTTCCTTCACAGTTCAAGCTTTGGCAATTCCATTTTTGTTCTCCATCACCTCTTTGATCGGTATTTTGGTTACTGCTGCTGGTTACAGCATGTACCGCGTGAACTACTGGAGTCCCGTTGATATCATGGAGCAATTCTTGCACGATTCGTATTCAAGCGGTACGCGTGCTGGTGTGTTCTTGATCTCGTTTGTGTTTGCGCTTTCTCAATTGGGTACCAACATCTCAGCCAACTCGCTTTCAGCGGGTACCGATATGACTGCCATGTTGCCCAAGTTCATCAACATCAGACGCGGTTCTGTTATTTGTGCGTGTTTGGCACTATGCATCTGCCCATGGAACCTTATGTCATCTTCGAGCAAGTTCACCACGGTTTTAAGTGCATACGCCATTTTCTTGTCGTCCATTGCCGGTATCGCTGCTGCAGACTACTACGTAGTGAGACGCGGGTACATCAAGCTCACGCATTTGTACTCGATCAAACCAGGGTCCTTCTACATGTACGGTAACCGTTTTGGGTTTAACTGGCGCGCACTTCTCGCGTACCTGGGCTCGATGGCCTTCAATTTCACAGGATTCATCGGCGAAGTCGCCGACGACGTCAAAGTGTCCAAAGCTGCGATGCGCATATATTACCTAAACTACATTGTTGGGTACGTTTCCGCATTCGTGCTATATACATTCCTGTGTTGGCAATTTCCTGTCCCGGGCACACCTGTGCGTAATATCTTAAGGGACAAAGGATGGTTCGAGAAATGGGCTGAAGTGGAACATTTCCCAGAGGAATGGCGGGAGATGATGCAAAAGCCGGATCTATATGAGGACCATAATGAGGATGGGCTCAAATATTAGGGGAGACCAGGAGGACCATATTGGAAACCCAAATTTTTTCAATCTCAAACCCCCAATCAAATATATGCCGCGGTCGGCCAGTCGGTGGTGATGGTGCTGGTGTGGTGGCTCAGCCTTCTTTCACCCTCCGCTCGACTTATGATCCAATTCGATAACATACGTACGTAATTTTTCTTTTTTAATTCGTTCTTCTTCTTTTTTAGCTGTCGAGCACTCTTATATGTGTCATAACGTAACAAATACTAGGGTCAATGCAGGAGAAAAGGCGTTCACGCATCTAAACCCGAGGCACACAGATTTGATCTGATACGTCTCAGTTTCTGCTTTCGGCCCGGCTTCGATTTCGGTTTTGCTTTTTTCTTGCTATCTAAAAGCGAGAGGTATAGAGGGCATATCATCAAATCCAAATCATTAAAGGATACCAGTTTTCTAGGGCCGAGAGCACACGTCTAATCTAAGAAAGGAAAGAAAAAAAACACATGCACACACGCATACACACGTCTTCAAGGTTTCTCCACGGCAAAGCGTCCGGTTGTCTCGATGCCTCAATGCCTCATAACAAGAATCCCCGAGAGAAAGATATAGAACCCTAGCCTAAGCCCTGGCCCTGGCCCTGGCCCTGGCGTATCTACACTACACTATATTATTACATATACGAATTAAAGTCTTGCAGAGTCTTCGTCTCATCTTCGGCGATTAGCTGATTGAGCCCTGGCAATCCAACCAACCCATCGCCTCCAGAGGAGATCACAGGAAAGGAAACAACGACAGAAAAAAAAAAAAAAAAAAAAAAAAACATTAAGGAAGGAATCTCTGTCCGAAAGGAACTGAAACGAAACCATCGTCTATATCGAACATCCTTTGTTATACGCTCAGCGCTAGCTCCACCCTCCTTTGTCAGCCCCACCTTTCCGCGGAACGGTCCCGTACGGAACTAGAGCCCCTCCCGGGGAAGCAGGTGGCTTTTTTTTCTTCCTCTTCGATTTGTTTTGGTTTTTTCCCTGCACGGAGAAGGAAGGAAGAAAGGAAGGAAGGAATGAAAAAAAAAAAAAAAAAGAATTCTTTGTCATGCTGATCATTGTTCGGTGATTATATTATCTCCGGACAAGTAGCCGTTCCAGAGATCCCACTTCGAAGCACAACGAAACAAAAAAAAAATGGCAGACACACGCACGCACACACACGTAACCACAAAAGGCTGCGCCACGCTCTAGTGTGGCCTTAACGCGCTGAGAACCGCTCTCTGTCTGGCTCTAGCTCAAGCGTTTCCTTTCCGTGGGATTAAGCCTGTCTCCGGTGTGAACTGGCTGATTCAAAAAGCCCAGGCAGGATAACTGCTGTGGGGGAGGTGCGCCTCTTTCTAGGCGAGGGCCCTGGAAGTCAACGACTGTAGCTAGCTGGTTAGCTCGCCAGAGAGACTGGGCAGGGCAAAACAGAAAATTTAATAAGTTAAAAATAAAAATAAAAATAAAAATAAAAAAAAAAACAAAGTGTGCATGTGCGTGTACGCATTAGAAAACCACAGAAGAAAAAAAAAAAAAAAAAAAAAGAAGCACGGAATGCGTCTCCGACCCCTTCACAGTCTAGCCACTCCGGACGTCTTTGCTTAATACCGGCGATCCCTTAAATTTTTCTGCGTACGTTTTTGCGTCCGAGCGCACGAATGTCTTTCTCCCGAAAGAGGAACAAGGTAACAAGGCGCACGGCCCAGAACATCCCGCACGCGAGTAAGCGCCAAGAAAAGATATTTATCATTACAAACAACAACGCCAGTGACAGCAGCAGCATACACGCACAACAACGCCGTACCTAGAACTCAAATACCGCGCACACTTTTACTGGAGGCGAAAAAAGAGAGAGGGGGGCCGCTAGAGGCCGGTATGCAGCATTTTGAAACGGACCTGGCTGGGTGCCGTTTTAGCTGTGGATTTGACTTTCCGTTTTTCATTTCATGGGATTATGGTACTTACGACCGAAGATTGGACATGGCACGGTTCGCCAAGTTGAAAAAATAGGCAAAAGAAAAACAAGTAGAATACGGACGATATGAGCAATCAGCGTAAAGGGCGAGGAAAAAAAAATTATAGAATTGTTTATGGTGAGTGAGAGAGTGTTGTAGTAGTGGTAGGTTTGGTGGGAGCAAGAGTTTTTGTTTTGGTATATAAGGAGTGAACGAGGGATGGTTTATTTTGGATGCGATGGTTTGGGGATCAACATATCTTTATAATAGTAGTATTAGTTTAGTTTGGCTTGAGAGCAAGTAGAGAGGATTAATTCTGTCCACTTACATCAACACAAGAAAGACTAAAGTGTGTATAGAGTTACACAGCAACTAGGAGAGAAGATACTAAACTTTCCAAAGTTTTTGATTTCAAGAAAGCAAGCGTCTACTTTTTTTTGTATTTATCCACTTGAGTTTTTGATATTTTGATTGCATTTGGCTTAGTGTCAATACTATAGTTTTGTGATTTCGTTGTTGTTGTTGTTGTTGTCGTTATTGTTTGTTGATCTATTTGAACATCGCAGAGAGCAGCTTTAATAATAATAGGTTTAGAGAGCTAGCCAAAGCTACTGCTACTACTGTCGTTGTTATTAAGAAAGAAAGAAAGAAAGAAAGAAATAAGAGAACCAAGGGTTTTTGTCTCTCTATTTTGCGTGTGTTAGTGTGATTTTTTTTTTCTTTCTCCCCCGTAGAAATTAATTATAATCAGAACATTTTGTTCCCCTAAGAATGACTGCAGAAGAAAGTTCATCGCAGTCGTCCGTCGATATTAGAGACGGCGAGAAGTCGGGTGGTCGCATCCCTTCTACCCCAGATGTCAGCAACTACAGCCCTGGCATCGATGGTGAGTCCGAACACAGACCCTACTTCGGGTTGGAAAACGATATCCAAGAGCAACAGCACATTCAGAAGCTTGCTCGTACGTTGACCAACTTGTCTATGGCCAGTAGAAACAGCTCTGGTGCGCATATTCCAGCAGGCTCGCACAAGGCTGAGGACCACGACAGTATTGCGGAAGCTGCCAAGTCCATCACCAACGATACCTTACAAAGGAGTTTGTCAAGGGCCTCCCACACCCTAGAAGGTGGTCCAGTGGATGTCCCATTTGACGAAAATGCCAGAGAGTTGGATCCTCGTTTGGACCCTGATTCCCCCGAATTCGACTCCAAATTTTGGGTCCAAACTATGCATCACTTGTTCAACTCCGATCCCGAGTACTACAAACCTATGCGTTTGGGTGTCTGTCTGAAAGACTTGAGGGTTTCCGGTGTTTCGAACGATGCTGATTACCAAATCACCGTTGCTAACGTCCCATTGAAAGTGTATGAGAAGGTCAAGTCCTGGGTCACCAAGCGTGATGAATCGCGTTACTTTGACATTTTGAAACCCATGGACGCATTGTTCGAACCAGGTAGAGTGTGTGTCGTGCTTGGGAGACCAGGTGCTGGTTGTTCCACTTTGTTGAAGACCGTCTCCGCTCGTACTTACGGTTTGACTGTGAGACCCGAATCGGTGATTTCCTATGATGGTATCGATCAAAAGACCATCGTAAACCACTACAGAGGTGATGTTATTTACTCCCCGGAAATTGACTTCCACTTCGCTAACCTAACTGTGGGTTACACTCTAGAGTTCGCTGCAAGATGCCGTTGTCCTTCTTCAAGACCTGCTGGCATCTCAAGAGAGCAATATTACAAGCATTATGCAGCAGTTACCATGGCAACCTACGGTTTGTCACACACCTATAACACTAAGGTGGGTGATGACTACGTGAGAGGTGTGTCTGGTGGTGAACGTAAGCGTGTCTCTATCGCTGAAGTGTCCCTAGCTGGTGCTAAGGTCCAATGTTGGGATAACGCTACCCGTGGTTTGGATTCCGCTACCGCTCTAGAGTTTGTCAGAGCTTTGAAGACAAATGCCTCCGTCACCGGTACCACTCCATTGATCGCCATTTACCAATGTTCTCAAGATGCATACGACCTATTCGATGATGTCTTGGTCTTATATGAAGGTTATGAAATCTTCTTTGGTACAGCTGATTCCGCCAAGGACTACTTTGTGGATATGGGTTGGGAATGTCCTCCAAGACAAACGACTGCCGATTTCTTGACATCCATCACTTCGCCAAGTGAAAGAAAGCCTAGACCAGGTTTCGAAAAGACTGTGCCAAGAACCGCTGAGGAGTTCTATGACCGCTGGAGATCTTCGCCAGAACATGCAGAGTTGAGAAACAGAATCGATGCTTACTTGAACAAGCACAGCAACGGTCAAGCTGCTCAAACCATGCACGATCACCACACAGCTCGTCAATCCAAGCATTCTAAGCCTACATCGCCTTTCTTGATCTCATTCGGTATGCAAGTTAAGGCTGTCATGGACAGAAACTGGCAGAAGATTAAAGGTGATCCTTCCGTGTACTGTTTCAACATTATTTCTAACTGTATCATGGCCTTGATTATCTCTTCTATGTTCTACAACCAGAAAGCCAATACCGGCTCTTTCTACTATAGAACATCTGCTATGTTCACTGGTTTATTGTTCAATTCCTTCTCCTCATTGTTAGAAATTCTTGCGTTGTTTGAAGCTAGAAACATTGTTGAAAAACATAAGACCTATGCTTTCTACCGTCCTTCCGCTGATGCTTTGGCCTCCATTATGACTGAAATGCCATCTAAGTTTTTGATTGCAGTTGGTTTCAACTTGATCTACTACTTTATGATCAATTTCAGACGTTCTGTGGGTCATTTCTTCTTCTACTTCTTGATCGCTCTTACTTCCATGTTTGCTATGTCACATTTGTTCAGAACTGTTGGTTCTGCTTGTGTTTCCTTGCAACAGGCTATGATTCCAGCTTCCATTTTGTTGTTGATTCTATCCATTTATGTTGGGTTTATCATTCCAAAGGGTAATATTCTAGGATGGTCAAAATGGTTGTACTACTTGAATCCTATCGCTAGATCCATGGAAGCTATGGTTGCTAATGAGTTTGCTGGAAGAGAGTTTGAATGTTCACAATTTGTGCCCTCGGGTGGTGATTATGACAAACTGCCTCTTCAAAACAAAATATGTTCTGTCGTTGGTTCTGAGCCAGGTAAATCAATGGTCAGTGGTACGAAGTACATGAGATTATCCTTCGACTACAGGAACGGTCACAGATGGAGAAACTGGGGTATCGTTGTCTGCTATGCTGCCTTCTTCCTTGGTACTTATTTGCTATTAATCGAATACAACAAGGGTGAAATGCAAAAGGGTGAAATGACAATCTTCCCAAGATCCACTTTGAAGAAGTTGAAAAAGAAGCAAGGTTTGAAGAATGACATTGAATCCAATGATTCTCTCCTCAAAGATGAGACTGTTGCTGACTCCCATGATGAGAAGAGCCACTCCTCTTCTGGTGATGGTGCAGTGGAAGGTATTGGTTCCGATCAAGTCGTTTTCTGGAGAAACATTTGTTACGACGTCCAAATTAAGAGTGAAACTAGAAGAATTTTGAGCAACATTGATGGTTGGGTCAAGCCAGGTACATTAACTGCTTTGATGGGTTCTTCTGGTGCAGGTAAAACTACTCTATTGGATACGTTAGCTAATCGTGTTACTACCGGTGTTATTACAGGTGATGTGTTTGTGAATGGTAGACCAACGGATGAGTCTTTCCAAAGATCTACTGGTTATTGTCAACAACAAGATTTACACGGCCGTACACAAACCGTCAGGGAAGCTCTTACCTTCAGTGCTTATTTGCGTCAACCATACAAAGTTCCAAAGAAGGAAAAAGATGAATATGTTGAAAAGATCATTGACCTTTTGGAAATGAGAAGCTACGCTGATGCTCTTGTTGGTGTTACTGGTGAAGGTTTGAATGTCGAACAAAGAAAGAGATTAACCATTGGTGTTGAACTTGTTGCCAAGCCAAAGTTGTTATTGTTTTTGGATGAACCTACCTCTGGTTTAGATTCTCAAACTGCTTGGTCTGTGTGTCAATTGATGCGTAAATTGGCTAGTCATGGTCAAGCTATTTTGTGTACCATCCATCAACCTTCGGCTATTTTGATGCAAGAGTTTGACCGTTTGTTGTTATTGCAGAAGGGTGGTAGAACTGTCTACTTTGGTGAATTGGGTAAGGGATGCTCAAAGATGATTGAGTACTTCGAGTCTAAGGGTTCTGAAAAGTTCCCACCAGACTGTAATCCTGCTGAATTCATGTTGCATGTTATTGGTGCTGCTCCTGGTTCTCACGTCACGACTGATTATCATCAAGTTTGGCTGGAATCTCAAGAATATCAAGACGTCCAAAAAGAATTAGGAGAATTGATGAAACGTGCTAACCAACCAATTGAGGACAATGATGAAGATCTCCACAAAGAATTTGCAACACCTTTCTGGTACCAATTGATGATCATGACCAAGAGAGTCTTGGAACAACATTGGAGATCACCTGGTTATATTGTTGCAAAGCTTTGGACTGTCGCTTTTTCTGCTATTTTCATTGGTTTCTCTTTCTTTAAGGCTAACAATACTCTCCAAGGTCTACAAAACCAGATGTTCTCATTATTCATGTTGATGATGATTTTCAACCCACTTGTTCAACAGATGTTACCACAATATACTGACCAAAGAGAATTATTCGAAGTTAAGGAAAGGCCTTCTAAAACATGTGATTGGAAGACCTTCGTTTTGGCTCAACTTCTTGCCGAGTTACCATGGTGTTTGGTAACTGGTTCTTTGGCTTTCTTCTGTTTCTACTATCCTGTAGGTCTTTACAGAAACTGTCCTGACCATTATCAATTACATGAACGTGGAGCTCTCTTCTGGTTGATTTGTGTTTCATTTACCCTTTTCACTACAACCTTCGGGCAAGTTTGTATTGCTGGTTTAGAAAGAAGAGAGAATGCAGCATTGGTTGCAAACACATGTTTCATGATGTGTATCTCCTTCTGTGGTGTTTTGGTCTCAAAAGAGCACTTACCTGGTTTCTGGAAATTCATGTACTACATCTCCCCCTTCACGTATTTGATCGCAGCCATGATGGCTACTGGTATCAGTAACACAGAGGTGATATGTGCAAAGAAGGAATACTTACACTTCCCACCTCCAAATGGTCAAACATGTGGCAAGTATATGAAGGCTTATATGGAGAAGGCTGGTGGTTATTTGTTGGATGAAAACTCTACCACAGAATGTACTTTCTGTACAATGTCTCAAACAAACGCTTATTTGAAGACTTTGGATATTCATTACAGTCAGAAATGGAGAAACTGGGTTATCTTTACATGTTACTCAATCTTCAATGTTTTCCTATTCGTTCTGTTATACTGGTTGTTCAGAGTTCCTAGAGACCATGTTTTCTTCAAGAAGTTAGCAGGAAAGAAGGAAGAATGGGTTGCTTCTAGAAAGAAGAAGAAGGATGCGAAGGATGCCGCTAATCAAGTATGATGGATGAAATTCCTTCATTTTTTTTTTGGCAACTCTTTCAAGATACCAACATACCGCTGTGTTACGGTATAAAATAAAATTGCCTACTTCCGCGCGCCCTTCTTTGTATAGTATATATATATAATTTTTTTGACAAACTCTATAATCAAATTAAACTTATTATCTAAACAAAATTTTAATCATTTTTAATTTAAAGTGTATTTTAGCTCCTTAAACATATATAGAAAAAAAGATCAACGGCCATTATGCTTAAAAGTTCAAATCGAAACTTTTTTGAATAAGTTTAAAATGACCATTTCGTTATATTCCTAATTTCTTAAAAAAATACGTGAATAAACAATGCTAAAACGCAGAATATATATATAGATATGTTATATATGCGGTATATGCTACAATGAAAACAATTTACGGAAGTTCCAACTAAAACTAATACGATGGTTGGCTACTATCGTCCTGATTTGAAATATCGTTATCCATTAGCTTGTCCATGAATTGAGAAGGACCTTCAACGGCACTATTTCTATCTGTTGCGTGCTGTTTTCTTTGGTTCAATCTCTCTGCTCTTTCTTGCCTTTCATATTCTCGCCATGTCCTCATTTTTATCTTTGAATGATCAAATTCACCTTCAGCCTCTTCAGCGGCTTTTGTTTCCCCGGCAATCACTCTAGTTTCACCCCACGAAAAATCGTCAAATTTCCAATAAGAGTAAGTAGGGAAGACAAAATTCCATATAGGTAAAGCAATTAAGTAAATTAACATCCATATCAAGTACGATAATCTACTAGCTGTGATTACTATCAAAATACCAGGCAAACCCAAGATCAATGCAAGCAAAACTAAAGTTAAAATAGGAGTTGGATGGGAGAAAATTGCGAAGAAAATAACGTAAATGGTGAAACAAATTGCCAACGGAAGAACCAAAGTTCCTACCAACTCCATTAAAATAATAAATTGCATGGAAAAGCAGAATGTACCACACAAGTCATTGACCATCGCTAATTCCATTAAGTTATGGACGGTAGAATTGATCCAACGACGTCTCTGAGATAATAAGACTTTGAATGTTGCTGGAACAATGGTTTTACAAGCAGCTTTGGGAACGAACACAGTTTTACGTTTGGGGAAGGTCTTTAACAACAACGAGGACAAAAATCTATCCTCACCTAACAATAATAAGTTTTTCTTGTGCAAAGTGTCTGTGATGTTATCGGAATATCTTTCAACAATATCCGGGTTTGCAAGGATAGGAACCCAAAAGCCGTCTTTACCTTTTGGTGTTTTTATTCTGTATATCGAGAAACAACCTGGCAAACAAGTTACTGATCCAAATACCGATTCAAAAGCTTTGGATTGATGATGTGAAATATAATACTCAAAGACCTGAATAGCACTGACCCACGACTCACGTTTATTGGCAATTTTAGTTTCACCACAAAGTCCCATGATCATTGGATCATGGACCATCTCAGAAATCATGTGGGTCAAAGAATCAGGAAAAACTTTAGTATCGGCATCAACCATTAAAACAGTTTCATAAAAGCTGGCCATTAAACCAGTAATCTGCCATATATTTTTCATTAACTGATATTCCAGGGCAGACATTCTCTCATCAAAAGTTACTTTTTGTAGGAAAGACATCAATATAATCTGGGAGTCTCTCTTACCTCTGTTACCTGGTTTTGCGGAGCCTTGTTCTTCTGGCGTACCACATTTAACGATTGTAATGATTGGTACCCGTTGTTGGTTCTCAACAGGAACTGTTTCATCATCATATTTATAGAAACCAGCGTAAATCTTAGCCATATTATGCCTTTTAGATCCGAGAGCAATAGCAACATAAGGATGGGCTTTCACTTCATCCTTAGGAACAGCGAAATCATCCATCATATCTAAAACAATGTCAGGTGTCGTTCTGTCGTTACCTGAACCTTTGATTATACCATCACATATCACGATGATCAATTTATGAGAGTTAGGGTAGTCTGTGGTAGCAATAGAATCCAAAGTGGTCCTTAAACCAACTTCATCTTCGGAGTAACATGTAACACAGCAAAGAGTATGAACTAAGGGGAAACCGTATGGCATATAATCTGGGGGTGGTTGCAACACAACATCGGGATGAATAACGGTTGGGTCCAATGAATCAATGGTTAAAGAAGAATTAAATGCATCAATACTGTCAGCAAAAGGATTTGTGGTGGAAATAGGCCTTGTAACATTTGTACTCTTCCTTTTCATTTCATTGAGATACGCAGTTTTCTGAACTGACTGTGTAGTCATGGTTATCATTCCTGTGTTTTCTAATGTTTGGAGCACTGGGTCAGTCAATGAGATCGATTTTGCAGAGGATGATGACTGTCCAAACTGGGATTTACGGCTGAATAAGCTGAGGTTAGAATTATTCTTCTTATGCATTTTGTTATTTGTTCTCCTTGGCCTTAAAGATGGGTCAACCAATTTTAAGGGACCTACGGAGTTGATATTTTCTGACCAGTCTTCGAGATCATTATTATGCTTCGCCAATTCTTTATTATCAACAGCGTAAGCACCTTGTTTTCTTGCAATGAAATAATGGAAATAGCAAGCAATGATGAACTTTGTGGCAACAACTGAGAGAATGAAAACCAAAGATAGGTACAAGACGACATTGGACGCAATACAACCAATTGTTTGGGAGTCGACGACGCCTACTTTAGCAATTTCAACCAAACAACGGGCCACTTTTCTTTCACTGGGAGTTGATAATGTCAAAGAAATATCGTAACCTTCCAAATTCGCTGACCTTAAAATATCGAAAGATTTTGGATATGTGAGATCGTCCGTCTGTAACCAATCCAAGATGTCAAGATCAATGACATCACCATTGTATACGACCAACTTTCTGGATGAATTTTTTAAGTCATCCCAAGAGTAATAAATATCTGCTGGTGCATTCAAAGAGTAGTATTGTTCCCTTGCCTTAGCACTCGTGTGACAACCCCAACCTTTATAATATTCCGATTTTGTGAAGTTTGGTTTAGTTGATCCGTCTTGCTCGACCAATTTACAGGGGAAATACCATGCCATATTGCCATCATCATCAAAAGGAATGCTTGAATTCTCTCTTGGTTTTATCAAGCCTTTACAATTCCCATTAACATTTTGGAAAAGAAAGGATCCATCTTTACCTCCAGCATTGACTGGAGGATATAATATATTGGAGCCACCAGGAATACCAGCTGCAGCAGGATGAGAAGATGATTCCAAAGAAAACGCTTGTCCGTGGATTATCAATTGGCCCGATGAAGCCTCGTTTCGATGAAGCCTCGTTTTGCCCGGTTTACAGACAGTTTTGGTAAAACCAAAAGTCAAATACGCAACAAAAGCACCTATGTAGAAAATTATCGAGATCAACCCCATCTTATCTCTCCACGCCTTTTGCACAGCCTTCGACTTCAATCCGAATAGTCTCAAAAGTGGAGGAGGAGCCCAAATGGTAATCAGGAAACAGTAGGATTCCCAGGGAGAAAATCCAGTTTTCCTTAACTTTTTGTCTATAAGCCGTTTTTCTGCCAGTTTCTGCTCATTTTCGCTGTCAAAAGGAGATGCTGTCTTCTTTTCACTTTCGCTATACACGTTAACATTTTTGTCGATCCCATCATCTAAATGATCTTCTTCTTCAACTATCCTCAGCGAATTTCGGAGTCTACCATCAGGTCCCAAATCCAGATCATGCATTTGAATGTCTGCCGCTGATTCTTCTGGAACAGCACCAGTAGTCGACGGATTGATCTGCACCCTAGCTTCCTTTGCTTTCAGAGCATAGTAATGGTATGGATGGTTCGGATCCTTGAAACTGTTCCTTTCTGGTCTCACCAACGAATTTTGTCTCGAAAGCGAACGCTGGGACCTAGATTTTATCAGTGACTCGTTGTCAAATGCATAATAATCATCTGTCATGTTCTGTTCGTGTAAATCTCAATCCAGCGGGTATCTTCCAATTTTTTTTGGCTGAGTTTCTTTGGTCTACCTTAATCCTCACTCTTCCGAAGACTCAACCAAACTCTTTTTTCCCCAGTATCTATCCAGCAATTCGCTCCTCCTTTGCTATATATTTAAAATCAATTAACTACTATTAATATATACATACATCTATTTATATATATCTTCTCGCACAAATCATCAATAAATGATGAACGCTTCTGTGTTAACTTTTGTAAATATCTTCTATTTCCAGGATTTATGAGCCGAAAAAAGGAATTTCGTAACAAAAATAATAACAGGGAACCAAAGAGAAGAATGTTATTACCCGGTTAAGAAGTTTCTGCCCGGTATTTATTTATGTTTTGGGAAAATTTTTTTGAGGTTCCATGCGTCAGGGCTGACGCGAATTATAGATCACGTGTAAGATCTTTTCCGCGTTGGTTCGAACCGCGGTAGACGCCTAACGGGACTTTTTTTTTTTTTTTTTTTTGTCTTCGGCTTCGGTTGTCTTTTGTCCTTGTCTCTCTCTCTCTTTCCACCATATCTTTCGCTAATCGCGATGTTTTAAAGATCGGACAACATATGCTGCATTATTATGGTAAGGACGGACTACGGAGTAGCAAATGCATCTACCAAGTAATACCATTATCATCGGAATGACCGCAAAAAGATACCATATGGTATTATTATCTTTTACTATAAAAAACATAGAAATTTCCTTTTCTGTAAAACGATAGACGTTAATAAGGAAACCCAGGCATATCTCGCATTAGATAAGAGAGCAGTCAGCAGTGGCTCGGAATAACATGTTGTAGGAGAATAAGGGTAATAAGATATATACTTTGTTGAATCATTTGAGATATGCTTATTTATCTAGAATGAAAATATATAAACGGGCATGGGAAGGATGCTAGCGACCGTGTCAATGGCATCGTCCTATAATTTAAACAGATGAATGGAATTACTAACAGCAGTACAACTAAACAAGCAAATTAGAAACGATAATGACAACCAACACATCAACTACATCTATTAAAGAAGAATCAAGCAGTGGGACTATAAACGCAGTGGGAAGTATCCCATTGAAGATAGTTCCTGGTCGTTTGAACGAGACGATCTTATCTACAGGCCTAGAATTTGGCGGTGTTGCCAGATGGGGTCCAGCAAACTACGAGTTTGGTATGAGAAGACTTGCTGGCACAGAATTGGATGGAAAAGTCAGAGATTGGTTTGTAGAACAGTGCAAAAATCTGGGTTGTACCATCAAAGTGGATCAGATTGGTAATATATTTGCTATATACCCAGGAAAGAAATCAGGTACGAAGCCAACAGCGACTGGTTCGCATTTGGATACTCAACCAGAAGCTGGGAAATATGATGGTATCCTTGGTGTTTTGGCTGGTCTAGAAGTGCTTCGGACTTTCAAGGAAAATGGATATGTTCCAAATTTTGACGTTTGTGTAGTTGTATGGTTCAACGAAGAAGGTGCGAGATTCCCAAGATCTTGTCTTGGGTCATCAGTTTGGTCCGATGATCTATCTTTGGACGAAGCTTACAAGATTTGTTCAATCAATGAAGATCATCCAGAAACAGTCAGAGAATCTCTCACGAACATTAACTATTTAGGTGATACACCTGCATCTCACAGTGAGAACTCAATTGACGCCCATTTTGAATTGCATATAGAACAGGGCCCAATATTAGAAGATGAAAATAAAAGGATTGGCATCGTAACTGGTGTCCAAGCCTATTACTGGGCTAAAGTCACCGTTTCTGGAGTTGGTGCGCATGCTGGTACCACTCCCTGGAGGTTAAGAAAGGATGCTTTGTTAATGGCTTCGAAGATGATTTGTGCTGCATCTGAGATTTGCGAGAAGAATGAAGCATTATTCACCACTGGTGTTATGGATATCAAACCATACTCTATTAATATCATTCCAGGCGAAGTCTCCTTCTCCCTTGATGTCAGGCACACCGAAGATGATAAATTGGAGGAAATAGTCGAACAAATATATGCAACCTTTGATAAATTGGTCAAAGATAACAAGGGTGGTGAGTTAACTTACAAAAAGGATATCTTACAGGTTTCACCTGCGGTGAAATTTAATGATATTTGTATTGATTGTGTTACTCGTTCAGCGAATGCTCAGTTCAAAACAGAAGAGGTTAGGACTATTTGCTCAGGTGCTGGTCATGATTCTTGCCAAACTTCTAGACATGTTCCAACCTCAATGATTTTCATTCCATCAAAGGATGGTCTATCTCATAACTACTACGAGTACTCATCTCCACAAGAGGTTGAAGATGGCTTCAAGGTATTATTACAAACAATTATCAACTACGATAACTACAGACTCACCAGAGGATATTAATTATTGTGTCAAGAAAGATACGATTAAAAATAAATAACTCTATTTTCAGGAATAACCGAAATATAAAGTAGGAAATTGTTCTTAATGTATGTATATGGGTATATTTAACCAAACATTATATGGTAAGCTTAAGTGTCATTAAAACTTTTGTTCCTTTTGAAATTTATCATTTCTGTGAGAATATCTTTCCGAAGCTTGGAAGGTTTAGCGAACCACCATCTTCAGCCTTGTGTTTCCAACTTACAACCATACGTAGGTACTGTAAGAAAAGGAATAACATCGAACCTGTCGCTCTGAAAGCAGCTAAAGCGGCAACAGACCATAGAATGAATTTTAGGTAAACGTTATTGATCGTTTCTTCAGGTTTGTAGATTTGCGTTATAATCATCATCAAAATCAAATTCGATAACATCCATACCATGACAATTCTAGTTCTTATATCACGGTAATAGTCATTTTGCTTCTGAGTCAAGTCAACCTTTGATTCTACAATCTCATCCTCCTTTAATCTCGATTTTAGTTCTTCATATTTGTTGTCGATATCCTGAGGCCATTGGTCAGTAACAATAGTGATACCATCAGGACCTTGAATCACTTCGGCACTAGGAATTGGCTTAGCAGCCTCAGTAGAGCCCTTTGTACCCCAGGAAACATCATGGGTATTGCAGAATGCAAAAATCTGGAGGGTACAAATGAAACTTGGTAACATTAAAAGGTATTGAGCAAAGGATGTAACCATGTGCCATGGATCGAGGTAAAGGACCGAAGTAAAGGCGTATAATCCATATGTTGATAAAAGTGATATAACAATATCAATAAATGCACTATGACTCTCGGATCCACTTTTTAGTGTTTTGAACGAAAACACTAACCCACAAACCAAAGCATAAGTAGAACAAATAGTCAGTAGAACCATAGAGGTTATGAAAAGATGGTTTGCACCTTGTGGTCTGTTACCCATCGAAATGATGAATAATGCACATAGGTTACAAATTAGAAGGTATTTGAAAAAGGTAAATAACACGTCACCATGACGAATAACTGTGTTCATTGAACCTGCCAAATAATAGAAAGTCAAGAAGAAATTAGCAATTGAAAACCATGAGAATAACATCTGGATTAACTGATAAAGAAATTCTATGTGGAAGAAGAATTTTCTTGTCCTGGAATGTCTTGTCTTCCATATTTGATAGAAATGCAACTGGGCGTATAAAGCTGAAAACATAGCACCATTCAACCAACGTCTTCTCTGAGAAATGAACTCTGGTGGTTCTTCTGGGACATCAGTTTCACCTGTTGCTTCTTTAACATACTTGAGAACCCAAGCTGCATCTCTTTTTGCAATTAGTTCCCAACAGAGAATTCTATCTTCTGCTAGATACATATTAGCTGTGAAAACATCATGATCTCTACCCTCCTGAGTTTCTCCCAAAAAGTAAGAATATAGTGGCCCTGTACCATCATCGTTATTTTTTAATGCTCTATAACGGTATGCAGAAAGTGCACCTGGAAGCACACTTATATAACCAAAAACACTCTCCAATGGCTTATCTAAAATGTTAGACATTTTATACTCAAAATTTTGAGCAGCCACAAGAGGATTCAATAACTTTTTATAGAATTTCCCTTTCATAGTTTGAATTTGACCGGCTGCACCTGCAACATTAGAATCCATGTCAAACACCTTCCATAAATGATAAACCGCTGTGTTATTTAACTTTGTTCCAACATCAACTAAAGTCACAACAGTGGGATCCAATATTGGACAAAATGCGTTGAACAACCAACGATGAGAATTAATTTTTTTCTGGTTCTCTTCTTTCAAACAGAAGACCATTTGACATGGCACTGTTCCTTCACTTTTATAGTCCAAATTTTCGTCAATTGAAACTTGGGTAGTAAGTTCAAAAATATGTGCCTTCACTGGCTCACCGTTAACGGTAGATTTGGCCATGTCCTCTTGGTAAAGACCAATAGCGGCTAAATAATCAAGAGAACCCTGGTTGATCTTGGATCTACCATCACTGATGATGAGAATTTGAACTCTCTTCCAGCCATTAGCTCCCCATACACTTGACCTGTGACGTTTACAGAGATGAGCAACATTCTGCTGAATAGAGTGCAATGTACGAGCCAGAGCATATTTATCTTCATTGTACATTGTCACACAAATAGCTATTTGGCACTCACGATCCATCTCTGCCATTCTTAAGTTGTAACCGTCCTCCACGAAATTATCGGGATCGCTTGTACAAGCAGTGTATCTCATTTCAAGAAATTCTGGGGAGTTTCTTCTAGGGAGAATTTCCCTGAGGCCAGCTGGAATTGGGTTATCAAGCTTCAAAATTTTCCTCTGCTTTGAAGCTGGAGGATGGCTCCTAACTTCAGAGAGACCACGTTTTTTGTATGTCCTTGTCTTCGGATGATTTAGTTCAAACTTAGTTTCCTCAAACGTGTCACCAGAATATACTGTGCTCTCACCACTAGTTTTCCTGCTCTCATAAGTATAATCGGTTTCAATAGAAGAACGTCTTGGAAATAATGGCCCTGTCTTGCTTGGGCTGTTGTACATGTCATATAAACTCTCACCATCATCATTTTCAACATCAATGACAGCATGGTTCATTCTTCTTGGGGATTCTTGTAAATTTGCTTCGTATCTGTTTCTTGGCATTGGTGAATTAGTAGCACTAGTAACAACAGGTTTGTTAAATTTCTGAGGAGAATATCTAGCAGCAGCCTTGGATGGAGAAGGTGGGTTACTTTCTACCCCAGGAAAGCCCTGAAAACGGCTGGCGTCATCATCATAAGAAGCAGCACTATAACTGTATTGACTATTTCTAGTGGCTGCCCGTTGAGGGGAAGGAATGAATGCCGGTTCCTCCTCTTCGACAACAAACGGGTTTCTTACCATTTTGGTTATCAATAAGAGTAAGAGGGAATACTGTCTTGTTTGATATCAAACCACTATCCCTCAATTAAATTCTCTAAGAGATTGACGCTATGATAAAGAGTTTTGAACTATACTTTGAATCAATAGCATATAATTAGAGTTAATATATTATTTTGAAATGTTTAAAAACATATATTCCCTTTAATAATGACGTTAACGATTGGTTGTTCACCTCTAAAAGTTATTCTGTATTCGGTTAATATACAGAGGACATCGATTCTTATTGTTTTTACAATTCCCTTTTGGGCGGGAAAGTAAACAAACTATACAGAATTTTTCTTCAGCCAAAGCTCATATTGAAAGAAGAATGTAATATTATGGCAAATTTGAGGCTTCGCTCGAGCTAAGTGGGACTGATGTGCATTGTATTATACCACCTCTTAGTTGTGCTTGTTGCAAAAAGGAGCTAAATTTAGTAAGAATAATAAAATAAAACCTTTATCTTCAGTTGAGTGCTTCTTTATTGTTTTTACTTACAGAAGTTTATACTTTATTCGCTACTGTTAAAAGCGATTGAAAAACAACACAAAACAAGAAGACACGACACTGTAGTCTAGTGGTTTAGGATACTTCCCTTCCATCAAACAGTGAAGTTTCACAGCTTCCAAGGCGAGGAAGTGACACGGGTTCGAATCCCGTCAGTGTCATCTTTTTTGCAATTATTTTTATTTCAAATTTTAAACAAACAACGTACGAAGCGATACGTCATCGAAATATTTTTGAAAAGTTTCCTCATCCCATCTTAATGAAAAAATATTAGCAAAGACTTAAAGCATCATGCTCTGTTAAAGGTTTCTTCAATTTCAATCATTTCTGTAGTATTTATTTGTTGAAAGCTTTTGTTTTTGTCTTTATCTATTACACTTTTCATCTTCTCTTGATACATAAGAACTCAAGTTTCACTAGGCTGTCACAGTTAGTATAAATCATGCCACCAAAGAAGCAAGTCGAAGAAAAGAAGGTCTTATTAGGTCGTCCAGGTAATAACTTGAAGGCTGGTATTGTTGGTTTGGCCAACGTCGGTAAGTCTACCTTCTTCCAAGCTATTACCAGATGTCCATTGGGTAACCCAGCTAACTACCCATTCGCAACTATTGACCCAGAAGAAGCTAGAGTTATTGTTCCTTCTCCTAGATTCGAGGAATTAAGTGAAATCTACAAACCAGCTTCCAAGGTTCCAGCTCATTTGACTGTCTACGATATTGCAGGTTTGACTAAAGGTGCTTCCGCCGGTGAAGGTTTGGGTAACGCCTTTTTGTCCCACATCAGAGCTGTCGACTCCATTTACCAAGTCGTTCGTTGTTTCGATGACGCTGAAATTATTCACATTGAAGGTGACGTTGATCCAGTCCGTGATTTGGATATCATCAACACTGAATTGAGATTGAAGGATATCGAATTCGCTGAAAAGCACTTGGAAAATATCGAAAAGATCACTAGAAGAGGTGGACAATCTTTGGAAGTCAAGCAAAAGAAGGAAGAAGCTCAATTGGTTGAAAGAATTATCGAACTATTGAAATCTGGCCAAAGAGTTGCTAACCAATCCTGGACTCCAAAGGAAGTTGAAGTTATTAACTCTATGTTCTTATTGACTGCTAAGCCATCTATCTACTTAATCAACTTGTCTGAAAGAGACTACATCAGAAAGAAGAATAAGCACTTGTTGAAGATCAAGGAATGGGTTGACAAGTACTCTCCTGGTGATTTAATTATTCCATTCTCCGTTTGTTTGGAAGAAAGACTATCCCATATGTCTGAAGAAGAAGCTCAAGAAGAACTAAAGAACTTGGGTGTCCAATCTGCCCTTCCAAAGATCATCACGACCATGAGAGAGAAGTTAGATTTGATCTCTTTCTTCACTTGTGGTCCAGATGAAGTTAGAGAATGGACTATCAGAAGAGGTACCAAAGCTCCTCAGGCTGCTGGTGTCATTCACAACGATTTAATGAACACTTTCATCTTGGCTCAAGTTATGAAATATGAAGACGTGGTTGAATACAAGGATGACAATGCTATCAAGGCTGCTGGTAAATTGCTACAGAAGGGTAAAGAATATGTTGTTGAAGATGGTGATATCATATACTTCAGAGCCGGTGCTGGTAAGAATTAATAGAATAAACCCTTCAAGATAACAATAGTAGTAATAGAATCTGCATGTATAATATATATACAACGTGAGGTCTCATATATCATTTCCATTACTTACTGGCTAAATAACACAATTTCTGTGAGAAATCAGATATTATTAGTATTTTTAATATGGTTATCATTAAATATTGGCTATATACAGGGGAGAAGGGGAGGAAGAGAAAGCGAATTTAAAGGGTGCTTTTAAAATAAGAAAGAGTACCACTTATCTTTCCTTTTTTCACGTTCTTCCTTAGGAACGTAAGCAGATACATGTTCTACAATCTTCTCAACACCGGTTTGTTCATCGTAGTTTCTACCCAAAGCTTCAATGAACTGTCCTTCTGGATCCATTAAGTAGAAGAAGATAGAGTGGTCAACCAAATAATCTTGACCAGGTTTAACATTAGGTGGAGTGGAGAAGTACACTCTGTACTTTTTACAAGCGCTCTTAATAGAATCATAATCACCAGTTAAACCAATAATATCTGGATGAAATTCACTTAAATATTCCTTTAATACCTCTGGTGGATCTCTGGCTGGGTCACATGTGATGAAGATTGGCTGTAAATGGATGTCCTTCTTCTTCAAATTATCTAACCACACTCCCAACTTGTCTAACTCATCAGGACAGATATCAGGGCAGTGACTAAAGCCAAAGTAGATGATAGAGAACTTACCTAATAGATCCTTTTCTGTAAAGGGTTTCCCATTAAAGTCGATCAAGCTAAATGGACCACCAACCAACGGTTTCCCATAACCTCTATTAGCCTCTGCTTCCTTTTCGGTCTCCAATCTTTCCTTTTCATTCTTGAAGTAGAAATATATTGAACCCCCAATAACTATGAATAACGCAGCGGCCTTCCAAGTACTAAATTCAATAGACGAATTCGAATCCATTTTTTGAGAATGAGTTTCAGTACCACCAATAGGTATCCTGCTTAAAGGCTTTTTTTTCTTTTGGGTAACAGGTTCAGCAGATGCCGCATCTTCGACCTTTTTAGACTCTTGGAACCATGTTCTAGTAGTTGAGAACTGCTTACTGCTGTAAGCGAGCTTGGTTGCTGCACATTTTGTGATGGTAGGCTTCAAAATATTCAGGGTTGAACCAACAGTGGTACGACTACGAATAATGTTGCGAAGCATATTTGGACAGGTTATCCACACAAAAGTTTAGAAAAATGAATACTAGCAATGAATATACCAAATTGCTGATCTTGAGACCATCGTTCTTCTTTTGTTAATGGTATACTCTTCTCAAGTACACAACTGAAGTTCTGATGAAACTTTGATTTTCTTCAGAATTTTTATGCTGTAACACGTTACTCCCAAGAAAAAAGACAAAGAGGACTGTTAAACAGCTTTGACCGATAACAATATAAAAACGTTAGATTATTAGATGATTACAACGTTAAGTTACTACATATATTCATTAAGTACAACACAAATTCTATGTCAAACAGAATTAGAATTACTTGACTGAAGTAACAGCAAGGAGACAATGGGTGAGACTACCTTTAAGATTGTAAATCAAAAAAACGTCGTTTAAGTTTCGCTTCCATTACCACTACTCCTGCCATATCAATACGGTCTTTATCCCTGGCATAATTTCATAAACATCATCAATGATGAATGGTAGGTTGATATTAGCTCCTTATACTATTTTTAGTGTTTTAATTATTACTATTCTTCATTGTTTTTTGTTTTAAATCCCAGCAATAGGATAGTTTTAGTTGAGTGTTTGATGTTATATTGATTAATAATTGAAAAGTTTGCAGTCAGACGTGTTGTTGGAAGTTCTATGGTACATTGGTGAGTTGAAAAAAGATACGGATAAGTGTAAAACAATAGGCAATATCATTTTAAGAGATAATCATGTCCTTCATTTTGGTGTTCTTGGTTGTTCTGTATTACTCTATAAGAAGTACCCACCTCTTTGGTTGTTTTGGTTTGTTTCTTGAATATAGTCATCAGGCACAGCTGAGAATATTTTGAATGTTGGTTCCAGATCATCTTCAACTTTCATAACACTGGCCACATTACCACATCTATAACAGTAGTTAGGAGCTGACCATACAGTCACGACATCCTTCTCCGGGAAATGGTACTTGAAACCTTCCATAACTAGTTGATGCGCTCTTGCGATTAGACTTAATCCGTTCACATAATTGAACTCTCTTGCCACTTTACTACCGAATAACCATCCTGCACCACGAGGCGAAACTTGCCATGCTTCTACATTATCTGGGTCACTCCACAACAAATCTGAGAACCCACCTTCATGAGGAACCTCTTGGGCTCTTGAAAGCACCCTAATTTGGTCTAGCATTCTGATTTCAGGAGATAAGCCACCATGAACACAGAGGATCTTCCCATCTATAATGGCAGCCAAAGTTAAAAAGTCGAACACCTGACAACAGTACTTCCATACGGTAGTAGAACCATACTTATTTAAACATTCCTCATAAAACCCATAAACTTGTGTAATCTGTCTCGATTCATGGTTACCTCTTACGAGTGTGATTCTGGATGGATACTTCACCTTCAAACACATCAAAAGAGTGAATGTCTCCAAACTGTAATAGCCTCGATCCACATAGTCGCCGAGAAATATGTAGTTTATTTGGTCAGGGAAACCTCCAGCAGTTCTGAATAGCTCCAAAAGATCGTGGAACTGACCATGAATATCACCACATACTGTTACGGGCGATTGGACAGGCTGAATGTTGGATTCTTCCATCAAAAGCTCTTTCATCATCTCACAGAGCTGCTTCATTTCAGACTCCGTCAAAGCTTGACATTTCTTGATCTTCTCGAGCCATAAATCTGGCCCTTTGTCAGACATCGTGTAAATATGATTATGATGCTCTTACGTTGCAACTTTTATTCCCCACAATATGCCTTGTGAATGTATGTGCGTCTTATAAGTGTCGAAAGATGACTCGTAGTATCAGCTTCTTTTTGTTATCTAAATGTCTTAACCCAGCCCACTAGTAAAGCAAACTGTATACCACACAAATATGGTAGTTTATTTTCAAGAAATTCCTTTCACAACTCGTATAATCCTCTTGGGAACGATTTGTAGCTTTCAAATGACCTGCTTCTTCTTTCTTCGATGTTTTATCCCGTTCTTGTCCTTGGTATGAACAAAGCGATTTTTCAGTACAAAAAAAAAATATAATAACAAAATATTGTCTGTAGTGTGTGTATACAGAGGGACACACAGGAGAGAATGATAAACAGAAAAGATAATACTGACCCGGGATTAAAAAACTTGACTTAAAAAGGGATATCGAGACCAATACATATTTTTACACACTAAGTATAAATCAACTCTTTGCAGAAAGCTGCTGTGTAGTGTCTGTTCTTGCCACCGAATTTATACACTGTTGTTTTTACTTCTATGATGTATCGAAGCTTTTCTACAAATATTCGTAGTTCCTTACTTTTTTGAAAAACGACCTTAACCCAACGACAGTCGATACTGAATACTATACTGAATAAGACTTGATACCTGACATATGCCTTTTAGTAATCGAGAAGGATTTTAATTCTATAAACCGTGTATAATATATATATATATATTGTTATTTGTCCAACCAAGAATCTTCATGGCTTAATGAGAATCTGGAAACGACCTTTTCGTTAATCTTTGGGAAAATCATGGATATGTCGTCAGTCTTCATTGTAACGCACACTTGCAGGCTGGGGAATACGTTTCCCTTCCATAGCTGTTGGATTGATAGAGTGACGAGAATATTTTCGAGTGACTCTGCTGTGTAATTTTCTTTATATATTGCCGGAATATCAGGTGAGTATGTTCCTATCGACTTCGCCAAGAGCGGTCTGATGACGGAATATGGCAGTTTGTTTGAATGCCGAGGAATGCAGTAATTCAGGAATATGGATCGCAGCAATGATCTAAAAGTTAGTATTGGTAGCTTTTCTAGGAGGACAATTAATAGTTTGCTTTCTTTCAACCAAGCTTCATTCTGATATAGCCACATGTTCACTGCATGCAAATTACCATTTTTTACACCCAGTAGCAAGCCGGTGTACAATTCTGCTAGCTGTTGATCCCATTGAGAGAGTTTATAAAAATCAGGAAGTTTCCCAATGATGATTCCGCAAGGAATTAGAAATTTTAAAAGCCTCCGCATGTTGTTACGTTTGATGACTGAGTACGCGGAATGTTCGCTATCGGGCAAAGTGACAAGTAGTTGGTAGCATTGATTCAATTGATGAAACGCGTTCACAATTCTATGATTGAGTAGATAATATCTCCCGAGATAATATCTGAATTGCATCCTCTCCAGTAATGGGTATTGACTGAACGAATTAATGTTTGATTTAGGTTTTAAATTCTTGAAGATATTTGAACAAGACGACGGTGAGTTTATCTTGAAGTAAATCATGTTAAGCTTGTTTGCAATATACAACAAAATCTTTTGTTTCCCAGAAAGGTTCGCAAATTCTACTTTGTCGTCATCTACTCTGGACTTAATGCTGTTGAATAATTTGGAAATAATCGATGCAATATGAGTTAAAAACTGATGCTGTCTTGTACCAATGATCTTATAGTTCCTGTCAAGACGAATGGCCATTGGTATAATGAGTTCAGTGGTCGACGTAAATAGAGGTACTAGTGAATCCAAAGGATATATCGTACTTTCATTTGTCAAACATGTGTTAAGATCCTGATAGTATTGGAAAATCGAGAAGGAAGATTCCCACAGAGAGTAGGGGTTCAATTCCTTACAGTATATGAGAAAAGACTCTACTAGATTATTAAACCGCGTCCATCTATTCTCAAACAAATTCTGCGATTTGACCAGTTTCTCCAGCGAGCTGACCTCATTTGATCGCAGATACTGCTGCATAGCTAACACCATTTGCCCATTTCTATCGATATTAATGTCTAAAACTGCAAAGTTGCCATTTTTTAGAGCACCAAAGAAGGATTCCATGTCTGCCTTGATTTAAGCAATCACAAGAAACTCGCCTCAACTTCTCCCCTTCGCCCCGAATATACTTTCCACCTCTGAAGAGTGTTTGTTCTTACGCTCTTTTAGCCCTGTATACACATATACCATACGCATATACATGCACACTCTTTCAGTAGGCGTGATGCGATGCTATGGCTTTCCAGATGCGTGTCGGGTAATAGAAATAAAAAAATAGCCTAACACGTGATCGCGTTGAATATCGATTTACCAAAAAAAAAAAAATTAGCAACAGCCAACACCCACACAACTTGCCAATTGCCGTACCCCGGCGTCATTAGCACTTATTTCAGAAACAAGAACCCGTACATCCGAGAACCCAGTCTCTTCGTAATCGCTCCAGCCAATCAAACGTACTTCCGAAGGGCAAAGAAACACGCACGTGACCACTCACAATTGCAGCAGCCTCCGCAGTTCCTAGTGCAGTTTAATTTTTTTTTTTTTTTCTTTCCATTATTATTTTTCTGGTTGTCCGTCGTCCATCTCGCATTGTGCACTAGCGATGAGATATTGTTATATATATTGAATAATTCGAGTTTGTACAAATTTTGACTACAGATTTACGTTTTGTTTAAAGTGTTAGCATTGTATTTCTTTCCATTTAGTTTAAAATTGGATCTTTTGTTAGGATTTTAATTACTCGAATCCCCAATCACAATCTATAATCACAATGTCCAACACTGAAAGAACTTTCATTGCTATTAAGCCAGATGGTGTCCAAAGAGGTTTGATCTCCAAGATCTTGGCTCGTTTCGAAGACAGAGGCTACAAGTTGGTCGGTATCAAGTTGGTCACTCCAACTGATGCTTTGTTGAAGGAGCACTACGCTGACTTGGCTGACAAGCCATTCTTCCCATCTTTGTTGAAGTACATGACTTCCGGTCCAGTTTTGGCTACTGTCTGGGAAGGTAAGGACGTTGTTAAGCAAGGTCGTGCTATCTTGGGTGCTACCAACCCATTGCAATCCGCTCCAGGTACCATCAGAGGTGACTTTGCCATTGAAGTTGGTAGAAATGTCTGCCACGGTTCCGACTCTGTTGAATCTGCTCAAAAGGAAATCAACTTGTGGTTCAAGAAGGAAGAACTTGTTGACTACAAGTTGAACCAATTGGCTTGGATTTACGAATAAGCGCTCCAATAGGCAATGTCCATTATTGGAAGAAGCAAAAAAAAATGAGAAAACTACTCTAGCGAATACGTTTGGAGTTATTACATACTTCGAAATTCATTCTCCTTGTTTAAAGATTTGCAGCTGTATTTTCTGATTTATATAGTAAGTATAAACATATTCATACATTTTTTGAGGTGCGATGAGAGCACATACCATTTCAATGCGATGCACGTAACGATTTGCGATGGCGTTCTCGTATTAATGGCTGCTTCTGCTAGATTCCCTCTTTTTTCAGGTATTTTATGTTTTAATGCTGAAAATTTTGAATATTTGTGTGCAATTAAAGAGCTTCTTTACCTATACACAGAATTTAGCATCGCATACAGTTTCAGTGTATACAGAAGCCTCACAGATGAATAGGTCACACTAAAAGCAGTATATTCTAAATGCTGCCTAGAAAGAGGAACAGAAGAAGATACAGAAAGAGAACAGGACCTGTTTCTCGTGAATATAAACTATGTGTTCGGTTATTACCACCAAATTTAACTGAAGAACAGTTTATTAATACATTAGAAGAACATGGGATCAAAATCGACCTATTCAAGGAATCTTTCTATTACGTGCAGGGTCACTACTCTCATAAAATCTTTAAGAAACCAACATTATCTCGTGCATACATACAGTTGGATTCATTGGATACAATTAGATCTTTAATTGACGGTATTAAAACTTGCAGGTTCATCGATGACTTGGATAATTCCATGGTTCCGGACCTTCAAATATCGCCATTCGTGAAGAAAACCACTAGTGCCTGTGATACCAATCCCATTGAGGGGACAATACTGAAGGATCATGTGTTTCAAACCTTTGCAAAATCATGGAAATTGATTAATGAAGAGGAGAGCAGCTCATTACAATTCAAAGATTTGAGTGTGATAACACCGTTAAGAAAAGAATTAGAACGAGAGGCTAAGATGGAAAAACTATTGCAAGAACGTAAGGAGAAGGCACTTATTGAGCTAGCGGGTGATCCCACCAGTGAGGCAAAGAAGAAGGAGATCAAGAGACTTAAGAAAAAACTAAGACTATTAGAAAAGAAGAAGAAGAAGTTTGCCAAAGGCAAGGGAAGTAATGATGATGATTTAGAGAAAGAATTGAAAGGAAACTTAGCTGCCTTCAAAGAGGGCCTCTCGAAATCTAAATCCAAGACAAAGTCAAAGAAAAAACTAAAAACTAAATCTAAATCTAAATCTAAGTCCCAATCCAAGTCTAAATCTAATCCTGAAACGGATACTACCGTTAGCGAAACATCACCAGTAAATTCTAAGAAGAAGATTCTTCTAAAACCAAAAGATAAGGAGAAGTTGGATACTGCAAGTTCGACTGAAAAGAAAGGGAGCAAGAAATCAAAACCCAAGAAAAAAGACAAAGGTAAAGATGCTTCAGAGGCAGCAAAAGAGCAAACAACCACGACAGACTCTAAGACGAAAGGTAAAACAAAACCAAAACCAAAACCAAAAACAAAGAAGAAACCTAATTCAAAGGCTGACATCCCTAAAAACGATAAATCAGGACCTCGGGAAAGTACATCGGACACTACAGTAAATAACGAAACTGCAAAGCCCAAACCAAATAAGAAAAGGCGATACAGAAAACCTAAAAAGAGTGCAGAATAAAAAGTGCATTGGCATATACATCAGAAATTAAGATGGTAATTAAAATAACGATTCCCCTTAACTACCGAGTCATAACGGACTATCAAATATAATACTCATGTCATATACTGTATTAGATGACTGAGGTGTCAGATGGACTTAAAGATTTTTTCCCTTTAAGAAAGACTTTTGTGGAACAATAAGTAGCGAAATAACTCACAAGGTAATACGGAAAGAGTTATTCTTTATACACACTAGATACCGAACACTTAGTAGTTGTATTGTTTAGTAATTTAAACAACTATACTTTTTTTCTCTGATGCTGAGGGAGACAGAACTAGAAGCAGACGTGGCACAACTCAATTACGAGGCTGGGATCAGAGAAAAGGAAATTATGACATTAAAGGAAAGCATTGATCGCCTAACCAGTAAACTTACAGAGCTAAAACTTGAGAATATGGAATTGAAAAGTGAGTTAAAACATATAAATGGACTACCTCTTAGTCCGCTTTCTCTATCTTCTGAGAACATTGGCACAAATGATCCGATATCAAGAGGAAAGAGCACAGAACAAGAGCGCCTAGAAAGAGAGGTAATGGTTTTGAAGAATGAAAGCAATATATTGAGCTCCTGGATTAAAACTCTCATTTCTGAAACTTCAAATAAACGTTCTGACCAGTGCCCAAAATTGCATAAGCCAAACTGAAAAATACGGACCATTTTTCGGGCGCCAAGAATTTCTGTGCAATAGACAAGATAATTGTCGATGTAGCTAGACTTGATGATAGCATGGGTAGATATCTGCTCTTGATTGCATTTACTAGCACCTTTTTGTCAATTTTCCCTACGTTAATGGAAGTCAATGTGCACAATAACCCGAAAACCTGGATTGGCGACACAATACCTAGGGAGCAAGCCAATTGGACAACAGCACGCCATTTAACAGCGACTTTTCTGCTAGTGAAATTCGTTATCCATTTGTAACTAAAATGATTCACTGGAGAATTTAACAGACCGCCGTAGAGACTCATCAATCCTATTTTAACCCAATTTAGCTTCTTCTCTTTTTCCTCAGCAGACAAACTAACCCATTGGCTTACCAATTCACTGAGAGCGCTTAACACTGCACCCGTTATGCATTTCGTCAAAATTGGACTACGTCTTAAAGCTATATTGTACTTCTTAACCACGACAGATGACATGTTTGAGTAAAAGAATGTGTATAATACAGTATATTGGTATCTCCAACTTTACGCGTAAAAATGTATATGTTACCTACCTCTCAAAAAACTGAATTGATAATCCTAATCAATTGTATAAATATATAGATTTATATATGCAGCATTCTAATACGAAGCACGACTCTGTACGTCACTCGCATGTACCCGTTCAGCAAGTCTCCTCCTCCTTATAAATTATGCGCTAACGATGAATCTTTTTATCTTTTTTTCGTAGCTCACTGTCTGCCCTTATCAATACCAAATAGCATTAATTATACGCCAAAAGAGACGACGAAAATGGAAAACTGAAGCGCTTTGTCGGTTCGAACGCTGGAGGTAAATAATATTAAAAAAAAAAAAAACTCCAAGAAATTCTCAGAGTGTCACCCGGATAACTACACGTGATCCAAAGATCGTTGAAGTCCGTTTTTTTTTTTTTTTTTCTTTCCAATTGTCTAAAGGGCCCTGCGAAAAGTAATTCTGCCACACCAATACTGCAACTCAAGTATTGTTAACCACTAGCGCGAAGAGTTGAGGTAAATGAGCGTCTCATAAAACAAATCCGGATTTGAAAGGAGTGCGTGCATTACCATTCAGCAAAAGAATATAAAAGTTCTCCATACATATAAGTACACCTTTGCAGGCTAAAAATTGGGAAAATGCAATTGACTGGATTTTTGAAGAAACTAAAGAACGAGCAAGTGTCTATAGAGCTTAAAAACGGAACAACGGTATGGGGTATAGTGAGAAACGTATCGCCACAGATGAATGTTTCGCTCACAGATGTAAGGCTCACACTCCCCGCTAAAAGTTCAGATGCGACATTAGCTGCGGTTTTACTCTCTGGAGGTTCGACTCAGGGCCAAGATTCTAAGAGAACGACTAGTTTGGAGTTCATTAATATCAGAGGTAACACTATTAGACACATTCTACTTCCAGACAACATCAACTTAGATGCTCTATTGGTGGATCAAGAGGAGGTGAATAGATTACGAAAGCTGGGGAAAGTGGGCCATGATGCTAATAAGAAGAGAAGTTTGGAGAGTAATGGAAACGCTCCTAAACGTCCGAAGAGAGCATTCTAAGAATCTTCTCATTTTGTATTATACAGAACTAAAAAATAGGAATGAAGAGCGGACTGGAAAAGCCGGATTACTCATTGGACTCGCTGGAGTTTGATGCCGAATCTGTATCTGAGATTGAATCCGAATCTGAATCCGAATCTGAATTTTCGTCATCATCATCATCATCCCATATCTTACACCAACTACATTTTCCAAGTGGGATGCCCCAGATTTCACTCTTTTCGCATAACCAATCGACAATCTCGTCCAAGTGAGATATTACGAGCTCCTTTTTGATTGCTTGTGACCAGCAGTCTACATCTAGCGGATAGCTCTTTAGTTTTCTGTGGTCCTTTATATATTTCTTCATCATATCATGTAGTAAACCGAAGGATATACCTTGCTCATTTGAATGGGTTTCACTTAGAAAATAGTATGAAATTCTCAAGTAACATAATATCAGTACTGTAATATATTTGTTATTAAACGACTCGTGTGGCTCTAGAAGTACCTTTAGTTGATCCCATGGCGGCCGAAGGTTTATCATCTTCATCAACAAGCATTTGAACTCCACACCTCCGCACACACCCATGTGAGGGCTCTTGCGTTCATTCAATGATCCCAAATCCCTTACTATAATTGGAATAAGCTGGACTATGGTGTCTCCTCTCATGCTTATAGGTGTGAGATTCACTTTATAGTACATCGAGGACATAACTCTATTTCGAAATGTTTGAGGAACAACCAACGAAGTCGATTGGTGATTCAACTGCTTCCCGGACAAACTGTCCTCAATGTAAAACTCATTTGACATTGACTTGGTAGCGCGTGCGTGTGTGCGATGGCTGATTGTACCTTATAATTCGGAGTGATTTTTTCTCTTCCCTCTGGTAGTTTCAAGCATAAGCTACAGAGGGTCTAAACATATTTAATGTAAAGTAAAAGACACGATTAAATGCATTGTTACGTTTACATAGTGACAAAAAATTTTTGATAATTCTAAAGTAAATATTTACAGGATTTGGTCACTAGCACTTCATTGATGAATTTTGTGATACCGATTCAGTAGAGTACACTCTTGCAGCACCCATTCAGAACCAACTTCTTGCCTTTTCCTTTTGCTTCTGTTCTAACTTTCTCTTGTACTTGGAACCCTTCACGTCAATGATATATTGGTCTGCATTCTTGATAGCTTCAGCCATCTTAGCTATTTTTTGTTCGTGAATACGTTCATGCTTGTGGCCTTTAGGTAACAGTACACCCTTCATGAACTTCTTATTTTCGTACTTTTCTTCGAAGAACAGCTTCTTTGTTGGTGGAAGCATGTCATGGATACCATAGTTATAAGCAAGTTTATACAAATCACTCATCCGTCTTAGCGAATACTTAGGTTCGTGGTATTTTCCTGTAACAGGGTTCTTGTTGGGTAGGAATGGATTGGCATCTGGAGCCGAGATCACAGTTGGCTTGTCGCTGTATTTAACATTTGGTGGGTATTTCTTGAAGAAATTTTTTAGCTGAGCTGGCAGAAGATCAAAATATTGTTTCATATTAGTTCCTGGCATGGTTTCCTAGTTTATAGTATGCACTGATGTCCTATGGACGCTATTAAAAACCGTTCTGTGCTCTTTCTTTCAAATGTGATGTTCCTGTTCACCTCGCAGTTCGTCTTTTTTTACTGAAATTTTTCTTGAACCATACGGCTAATGTATGCAATCACGTGATTTGGGCTCTATTAAAATGTCATTTATGCTACTGAGTGCATAAATGTTAAAATGAAGGACCAGAGTCCAGTCAATTGTAGTATTGTACACCTACGCCACTCAGTATAGCTGCCCTGGCCGTCCTTTCATTCCTATTTCATGCCCGTTTTTTCCCGGTTTGTGTGTCATACACAGGCCACATACCAGTTTTCAAAGCTTTTCAAGAACGAAATACAAAATTCAATGCATCATGAAGTGACGAATACTTCTACTACAAGTTAGCATTTGATCGAAATATTTTAAATGTACATTATCAAAAGGTGATAAGAAAACATTTGGAAAACTTATAGTGCATCAGGAGTTTCGCAATGTCCGAAGAAGTTAAGAAGGATCCAGTTGAACAAATTTCTCAAGGTGTCGAACAAGTCATCTTGGGAGAAGATGGCCAACCATTATCGAAGAAAGCTTTGAAGAAGTTGCAGAAGGAGCAAGAGAAGCAAAGAAAGAAGGAGGAAAGAGAGCGTCAATTGGCAGCTGAAAAAGAGGCTCGTGAAAAGGAAGCTGCTGCTAATGACACTGCTAAGGAAAACTACGGTAAGGCACCATTAGTGCAATCCACCACTAAAACTGGTATTGAAAGAGTGCATTTCGAAGATTTGGATGAAGCAAAGCACGATGGCCAAGAAGTTGTTTTCAGAGCTAGAGTTCACAACTCTAGACAGCAAGGTGCTACTTTGGCTTTCTTAACTTTGAGACAACAAGCTGAATTAATTCAAGGTTTGGTTAAAGCCAACAAGGAGGGTACTATTTCAAAGCAAATGGTCAAGTGGGTTGGTTCTATCAACCTTGAATCTATTGTTGTTGTCCACGGTATTGTTAAGAAGGTTGCTGAGCCAATCAAGTCTGCTACTGTGCAAAACCTGGAAATTCACATCACCAAGATTTACACTATCTCTGAAACTCCAGAACAATTGCCAATTTTGATTGAAGACGCATCTCGTTCTGAAGCCGAAGCCGAAGCTGCTGGCTTGCCAGTTGTCAATTTGGACACAAGATTGGACTCCAGAGTTATCGACTTGAGAACAGTGACAAACCAAGCTATCTTCAGAATTCAATCTGGTGTCTGTGCCTTGTTCAGAGAATTCTTGAGCAGCAAGAAGTTTACTGAGGTGCATACTCCAAAATTGTTAGGTGCTCCATCCGAAGGTGGTTCTAACGTCTTTGAAGTGACATACTTCAAGGGTAAGTCCTACTTGGCCCAATCTCCTCAATTGTACAAGCAACAATTGATTGCCGCTGACTTTGAAAGAGTCTTCGAAGTAGCTCCAGTGTTCAGAGCTGAAAACTCCAACACTCACCGTCATATGACCGAATTTACCGGTTTAGACTTGGAAATGGCATTTGAAGAACATTACGATGAAGTTGTTGACCTATTGGGAGAATTGTTCGTCTTTATCTTTTCTGAATTGAAGACCAGATATGCGAAGGAGATTGCGCTAGTTCGTAAGCAATATCCTGTTGAAGAATTCAAGCTACCAAAGGACGGAAAAATGGTCCGTATTCCATTCAAGGAAGGTATTGCTATGCTAAGAGAGGCTGGTAAGGAAATCGATGACCTAGAAGATTTGTCCACAGAAAATGAAAAGTTCTTGGGTAAATTGGTCAGAGAGAAATACGATACCGATTTCTACATCTTGGACAAATTCCCATTGAACATTCGTCCATTCTACACCATGCCAGATGCAGAAGACTCTCGCTACTCTAACTCCTATGATTTCTTCATGAGAGGTGAAGAAATCTTGTCTGGTGCTCAACGTATTCACGATGCTGAATTGTTGAGAGAAAGAATGAAAGCCCATGGTGTTCACCCAGAAGATCCTGGTCTAGAAGACTACTGTAACGCTTTCACTTACGGATGTCCTCCACATGCTGGTGGTGGTATTGGTCTAGAAAGAGTTGTTATGTTCTACTTGGACTTGAAGAACATCAGAAGAGCTTCCTTGTTCCCAAGAGACCCAAAGAGATTGAGACCATGAACATAATGTAGATGTCAATAGAAAAAAATGTCTCGAATATCTTTTAATTATTTAGTAATTCACATATTAGCTATCTAATGAATTGATTCTACCTACTAGAGTAACCTTGTCATCATTAACATAACCGATTCGCACGTTTTTTTCCCTCTAGATTTATGCCTGGACCATCTGATCCAGAAATATTCAATATTAAAAAAATGCCGAAACGCTTAGAAATTTGAAAAGTCTGATGAATGCCACAACGTGAATACAGGAACAGAGAAAGTAAAAGAGAGAAAAGAGAGAAAAGTGTTCGACGGTCAACGTACAATTGCAATTTGGTTAGCTGCTGAAGTTCCGTTCAAAGGAAGCTTCGATACGTTATCATCTCCTCTCGTTCCTACTTTGCTTCCTGCAAAATAACTGGCAATTTAATGCCTTTACAGCCGTCCTCTTCTCATTCCGAAAGGAAGAATAGGATCCACCTCCATGCTTCTTCAAGAAATTCCAAGCAGCAAGAATGGGATAGAGAGTTAGTAGCATTAATCATCAAACTTTTGGGTGAAAACGATCATGATTCGCTAGCTCTCATCGCTAGAAATGCTGGTATTCCTCCACAGTTGCGTCATGCAGTGTGGCCAATCTTGTTGAAGTATCATCCTATGGTTATTTCTCCAAATATTTTATCAAACACGCTAGTTTTGAAGGACGATGAGAACGAAACGGAATTACAATATTTCCCAGAAGATCGAACCGACGACGAAATCTCAGATCTAATGGACAACGAATTAAACAAATACTTTCAAGTGAGACATTCTGTTCCCGTACCTCCAGAAATTCAGCATATCAAGAGTCGATTGAAAGATTGTGTCTGGCAATTTTTGAAGAAGTGGGGCAAAATTTGTAAGTATGAATCTGGTTTAATTTGGATAGCTCTTGGGTTGGCAGAATGGTGTCCAATGTCAACTGGTGATGATTTGGTATTAAGTGGAAAAAAGCACCACAATCATAACTCTGCATTATTCCACCTATATAATGAGTATCCGATGCTCGACCATTTGGTGCAAAAATTACCTGTACCGGAGTTCTCATTCGATGCTGTTTATGAACGTTTAGTTATGGTACTCTTTCATTCTCCGGTTCTAGACGAAAAACCTGACAATTCTACCTATTATCTCTTTAAAAGCGGTAATTTAAACCAACAATCACAACTGTTCTTCAAAATTTTCGCAAAGACCTTACCTGAACTTTACCAACCTATCACGGATGAAGGTGCTTTACAAGGTTCCAAAAAAATCACATGGCTGTATTGGTGGATCAAGTGTTGCGGTTGCAAAGTCTTGCATCGTCAGGATAGAGCTAGAATATGGGATGTTTTATTAGGCTGGAGGCCGCGACCAGAGTCAATTAACTACTACCTTGACTACAATCGTAAATCATTTGAAAGTATCTATACTAAAGAATTGAGGTTGCCTGAAGATGTTTTCCACAGGATATGTAAGGGTGAACATGACGAATTCTGGTTCCCAGACTTAATGTCTTTGAAGCTAGGTAAAAATGGGTTGAATACTGATAAAGACGTAATAAGAGAGTTAATTAGAAGGAATAAGTATGGCGAAGAACCCGAACCTCACGAAAATGAAATCCCATACTCACTTCTAAACCCTCGAACCCAACTCTTGTTCATTTACGTGGCCATTATTCAACATAATGAGTTCAAACTCTTGGAGTTTGAAGAAACTGAAATTACAGAGTTCTTAAATAATGTGCCATTAATCTCAAAATTTGATGACTACAATTTCAAAAAAATGTACGACGATGATATTACTAGCGGAAGTTCCACAGACACAGACGAATCTATTATCTCTTTAACAAGGCCGTCGCTTAATCATATGATGATTGAAGTCGGGACGGATGATAAAATTGCTAATTCTTTTGACGAAATTTACCAGCAGGCTGGTGACATCTGGAGAAACTGGGCTTGGCAAGAGATGGAAGAGTTTGTTGAGGACTAGCTTCACTGATGTGTGATTTCCTCTGCTGGTGGATAACTCGTCGAAGATTGAAATTTCAATAATGCAAAAAAAGCACTAATACGAGGTTTTACTTCCCTTGAACATTTTCAACCAACAGGTTATATATGCTTTTGAACATATCAATAGTTTAATATATACTTAACACTCTATACAATTTAAAAAGAATAACATTATTTACTCTCATTACTACCTCATACTTGATTCTTTATACTTATAATTAATTAACTTTGACACTTTTTAAAGATTTAGATTCAAAAAATATACAATTGAAATAAATATATATTTTATTATGTTACAATATGAAGGACCAAGAAATAGAAATGAAAGTGAAGACGAAAACCTCCATATTCGATATCCAAAACGTAGAAATTATATCTGACTCGGTATTTCTTATCAAATGTTTTGTGCTATCAGCGGAAAACCGCCAGTCAAGGCTGTTCTTTCACCTAATTCGAAATGCATCTTCGAACAACATCTACTGGAACAATATATCGACCAGAATGGTACTGACCCTATAACCAATGACGCACTTAAGAAATCCGATCTAATTGAGATAAATACAACACCTCATCAACTATCCCTTTCAGAGACCTTGGATTCTGCTACCATTGCGAATAACTATAGTATTCCAAGTCTGTTGAATACTTTACAGAAAGAATGGGATGCTGTTATGTTGGAGAATTTTGAGTTAAGAAAGCAATTGGACAGTTGCAAGAAAAGTTTGAGCGATGCCTTGTACAGATATGATGCAGTTGCAGCAACAGCAGCGAAGGCTTTTGTGGAACGTGACCAGCTCAGACAAGAACTTACAGAGCTTACATCTTCTCTTTCTGTTGTAGAAAATGAAGAGAAATCTTCGGAGTCGCTGCTATCAGAGTTTTCAAAAGAAATATCCACTAATTCCCAGCATTATATCACCAGTTTCAAGAAGTCTAAGAGAAAACTACAGCACTTCAACCACATGCAAACTAAGGATGCTGTTGAATTTACTGGTTCAATTGTAGTCAATAAAAATAGGCATGTGGATATCTCTCAAAGGTCTATGGTAGTGAAAGACAACGAAAAAGCATATGTATTTGGGCTTAAAGACTCTGAAATCGAGGTAAATCCAAATATTGAATATCTGGTGGAATACAATGGTAAGCTATACGGATTTATTGACAATCATCTAATCAGATATGATATTGAAAGCAGAAATATGGTAGGAGATGACCTTATTGAGGGCATTCAAACCCCAGTGATATTTTTAGGGTTTCCAGAACACATAACAGAGGCCTACTTTATTTTTGTAAGCTCAAATGGAATGGTGTATGGTTACAGTACCCATAAAAAAGAGTTGTTTACTATTAAAGAATTAGAGTTAGAAAATCATGTTGAATTTGTTTCCTATCATAAAGACGGTGGATTACTTGCAGTTGGGAACGAAACTAGTGGGGTAATAGTTCTTAACTTACTCGCTCCAGATAGTAATCCTATCAAGTTCCCAGTATCGTTTGCTGTGACTAAAGTTGAATTTGGCTTAAATGGTTATTGGATGTTCGTGTTTGGAAAGAGTGAATTGTGCGTTTTTGATTTAAGGAAAGAAGTTGGAACACTGGCAATGGATCAAATTTCCTTTGATGAACCAATTTCAACTGTCGAAATTGATGATACCGGTAAAGGATTGCTTGTCAATACGATTGATGGGAAGATTCGCTGGTTTGAACATGTCAAAGGTCAATCGTTTGTTGAAAAGTCCATCCTTTCCATCGAAAGTGGAAGCTTAAAAGAGATGGTATTGTTAAAAACTATTGAAAATGATAATTATTTACTAAAGGCCCTCTCAGATAATAAATGCATAACATATGAATTAAGTTCAATTAAATAATACTACTATTAAGTTTATAATTAGAGTGTAATATTATAAAAATTAAAGATATAGGATCAACCAGGATTCGTCCGCGAAATATTGTTAGGTTAGTCAATGCAAATGTCAAAGTCATCAAACCTCTTCCCCATTTAATAGTTTAATGATATCATCTCTCATATCTTTAGGTTTTACTAGTGTGGAGTATCGTTTTATTACCTTTCCAGATCTATCCACCAAAAACTTCTCAAAGTTCCACCTTATGAATTTAAAACTCAATGTGCCCGGTTTTTGGTCTTTGAGATAGTTATATAGTGGGATGGCGTCACCTCCATTGACTTTGCATTTTTTCATTACTTTATAGGTGACACCATAATACTCTTGACAAAACTTTCCGATTTCTTCATCTGTACCCGGTTCCTGGTTAATAAACTGATTGCAAGGAAAGGCAAGAATCTCAAGCCCCTGGTTCTGGAACTCACGATACAGATCCTGTAATTCTCCAAACTGCATTCTGAATCCACATTTAGAAGCCACATTGACTATTAACACCACCTTACCCCGAAGTTTGCTCATCGGAAACTCTGATCCATCTCTTTCCTCGCAAGTGTAACTATAAAAGTCCCCAGACATCTGAATGGTCGATATGATACCAATACGCGTACCAAAACACAATTCCCAGCTTTAATTTGAACCGATCTTAAACAGCAAAGTAAAAGTATGCTGAGATGAGGGAGGTCACTCTTATTTTTCAACTCGTTTATATATATATTATATATATGCTATATATATTTAGAATATATAACACATTCTTGACTTTCCTCAGAAAAACAATGTATTCGTAAGGTCAGACACCAAGTCCAACCTCATTTATACTTATAGGGATCAGCCTTACAGGCCGTTCATAATCATTTGGGGAAATTAAAGCCAAGAATACCTTGCGGACTAAAAGGAACACGGAACAATATAGAGCGTGTATGGCTAAGCTTACGAAAAGTCGGGTTTCGTTTGGCAGAACGAAAAATATATGCCAGCTCGGAAAGTTAGATTAGGCTTGTATGCGATTCTAAAGCTTCCCCAAATTTACTACGGCTCTCACTGGGGAAAAAACTGAAAATGTCAAAAGTATTCTGAAAATTCAGTAGACGAAATCCAAAAAAAGCTGTCAATTCCGACTTTTTTGGCCCCTCGGTACCATATTTCGGCATAGAATCCCTTAGGAAGGTTCTATTTGTTCTTTCTTTTTTTGCATTTGCCTTCGTAACTGCAGTATGAAGAAAAATCTGGTGGGAAATGCGAGAGGTCCCTTGAAATCCAAAGAGGAGGATACTAGGCTATCGTGACAGCCTATAGGGGTGGCAGTGTATTCATGCTCCGAAATGTCAATAGTGTGACTGTAGTCTGTCATTTGTGAATATGTCTAACAGATTATCCTATTCAGTGGCGATGATAAGGGTGTCATTTGTTACTCTGTAACGAAAACCGGAGTTATGCCTACCGTTCATAAAGGTTTACGTAAAGCAGAGAACAAAGGAACTAAAACTGAAACTAAATATTTGCGGACCAATCCAGATGGAGGATTATCATTATATCATTATCTTGAATTGAAGAAAAAAAAAAAATGCTAAATGTATTGTCGTAGGTACCATGGCGTGTTAGGACCTCCCCGTTGATTCACAGAAAACCGGAAGTTACAAATGAAGTATTTCCCGCCTCCATTCGGTAATTCCTAATTTTTATAATATTTTTTGTGAACCGAGTGAGACTGCTGTATATTGACAGCAGTGAAAGGTCCTTAATTCATTTCAATGGACGGACGCTCTTATTATTATGTTTTATTATTCTAAACATTGATCGGGTAACAATCGTCATTCCTTAATTTTTCTTTTTTTTAAGGGCAGAAAAAACCATTCACGTGCTTTATGTTAAACCTAAAATGGTACCTGAACATTATCCTCCGGGGATCGTTTAAATCTTCCTTATTGGATGTCACTATGTACGTTCAGAACATTGCTGACATGCCTAAGCCTTATCCATTGATTATTGGCTCTTAATACTGTGAGAGAAAAAGCGAATCAATTAATATGTGTTATATACTTTTTTCTTTGAAGCCCTTTTAATAGTTGTTTAACTCATGGTATTTTTTAAATCCTTATAAAGGTCCAAGTAGAGGTAATAAACCAAACTGAAATACAGGATGTGATTTCGGTTTCTATGGTTTTGATAGGTACTGTTGTTTCTATTCCACAGGGCAGCTTTTACATTAGATCCAAAGTCCCATTTGAATACTATTTATACCTCTTCATTTATGATTCTGTCGTTGGTATTTAATTGTCGAAATACTTGGGAAACCCCGATCCATTGGTCACGTGAATTTCACGGAGTTACCTGGATTTTTCTCCGTTTGTCAGCGGATCTTACTATATACGACCCATACCCGGGAATTGATTCATTCGGCAAGACAAAAATAAAAGTCCGTGGATATACAACTAAGGTTTAGTAATGGAAGATCCGACTACTCACGTGACCTTGTTGGGATAAAAACCTTTCCTAAGGCACTTCTATCGGGAATACGCCACAAAGTCCGGGAATTATTCTACCATATCCGTTAGTTGGTGAAAAGAAGGGCAACTTAAGATGCCCTTCTAGAATCCCGGAGTGTAGCTGGAGTCATGGAAAGACCCTTCTCAGGTTAGATCTCTAGTTTTTGGGATATATAGTATTTTCTTTACGGGTATATATGAAACGTATTTTATATATATAAATATTTCGTATGTTTTAATATTTGTACATATTCCCTCATTTCATCTCATCGCATCGCAACTTGTCTATTCAAGCGAAAACAACGAAAAGTTGTACCTAAATAACCAGAAACAGAATAAGTGTAATTGAAGAGTCAAGAAACATTAGTGCGTTATATAAGTTTCAAATAATCTTAAACTTTTTGAGGGCTTACATGCGAAAGCGCACTGAGATATATTGGGTTATACGTATACGCACAGGCACGAGGTGAAGAAGGATAGTTCAGAGCAATGTCATTGTTTAAAGGGCTCAGAAAGCTTGCACAGAGTACAACACAGTTGAAAGCTAGGAAAGCTACCGATTCCGACGAAATCAATGGTGCTACGGGAGCTTTGATGAATGAATTGAGTGTTTTGACATATAGTGACAAAAGTGCTAATGAAATTTACGATGTCATTAGGAAGAGATTAATAAATGGTAGCTCCCGATTGAAAAATAGCCATGAGAGTGTGGTACAGGTCTTGAAAACATTAACACTTATTCAATACTTGCTAGATAATGGGTCGGAAGATTTCGTCAACTGGATGAAACGACATTTAGCGTACATTGAAACCCTAAAGGACTATCACGGATACGAGAATAGAGACCTGTCGAAGGTAAGACAAATACGAGCTCTTAGTCAGGATATCGCTCGGAGTTTGAAAGAAGGCGAGATACTTGAAAAGAGAAGATCAGATATTGTGATGTTTAGATCCAGTATGTCAACTCCGGGGAGAAAGTCTACAGACAACAGTCATTTAAGTAATCAGTTCCGAGTGAATTCTGCTCCAGATGAGGAAATATTGCATCAGATTGATCCAGGTCTACAAACGAGATCATTAGATCTCCAGAGAAGAAAATCATCGAGGTACAGTTATGACAGACTACGATATTTGTCCACCTTAAAGGAAGAAGATGATACGATGTAATGACGTCTCCTAGAGTAGAAGATGGCCGTGATGATATATGAGATTCAACTAATGTTCATAACAATAGATTTAGCAAAATAAATAATAAATAATAGATAATAATAATTTCACATACATATACATATATATATATATATATATATATATATATATATGCTACCTGTTTGGGATGACCACTCATGGTACTGTTACCTGTTGTTATAACCTTCGGATAATGTTACATACATAGAGGATCGTTTTCATCCGGGTAATATTATTTTTACTTACACTTTCTTAAAAGTGACAAGATTTCAATATAATGGTGTAAGCTCAAACCGAAGAAACATCGGTCGTTTTGGAAGAACACAAAGGTTAACGTTTGCATCGTCTAACCTATATTAAGCCAATTTTCTTCTCTACTTTGCTTCTTAACTTTTTAAATTGCAGAACTACCTTGGAACTGACTCATTTCTACCACTGAAGAATCCTCGAAAGCTCTAAATCCTATCTTCGAATATATACATACCTCATGTCGGCCAATCCTGGAAATTCCCTAAAAGCATTGTCACCAACACCACCAGAGCGTGGCTCCTTTCCTTTAGACCATGATGGTGAATGTACTACACAAATGCAGGAATACTTGAACTGTATCAAACTTGTTAAGGGAGAAAATGCACCAAATTGTAGGTTACTCGCTAAAAAATACTTAAAATGCAGAATGGACAACAGGTTGATGGATAAAGATGATTGGAAGCATTTAGGGTTGCCATCAGATAAATCGGATAGTGTGTCAGATGTGGAACGTAACGCTACAGATAAAAAATAGAGGATGCCCTTCTAACGCTTTTTCACCCAACATAGTATATAACTTAAAGGAAAACGTATAATTATAACTTGTAAATAATACAACAGTCGAAATGACATATAATACAGTACAGATGCTCTACTACTAGTATAAGTATTCTAATTGAAGGTTAACCAAATCAAATATAGTGATATAGTGTCTCATTTGTAGGGTAACGGTTTTAATAACCTTTGCTATTCCCAGGAAGTAGATTGAGATCTTTAACGAAATTTAAAGGTCTTAAGATTTGTCAAATTTGTGACGAGATCTAATATGTCTAGTCAAGTTACTTTTCACATTGAATCTTCTGTGGCAATTTGGAAAGGGGCATTTGTGTGGTAATGCTCCTGAATGGATTAATAAATGCGTCTTTAAAGTGCTGGGCCTTGAACAGAGCTTCTTGCAGACCGGGCACGTTCTTCTCTGAATTGATGATTTATTAGAACCACTATCCGTATAGTTCGGTGAAATTAAATGGTCGCTCTCCATAAATTCTCCTTGGTCCACATGTGTGTAACCATGTTGATTGTCCGGGACCATTTTAGATGACTCTTCATTGATTCCATATGTTGAAATTTCAGTCCTAGGTTTCGTAGCCATTGAGTCTCCTGGAGCGTAAGTTGGTATATTACTAGTGAACATGTGCCTTTTATCATCAGAACTATGTATCTGATCAGCATTTGGCCTACACAGTCCTTGTACGTTATTTTCTGTAATGATAGGAGGATTCCGACCTCCAAAGGTATTATTCACAGGCGTATAAAAGTACTCTTGAGGCCCCGGATAACTCAATGACTGGTTCAACAAGACATTACTACCTTTAGGTGAATGAGCAAAATTGTGTAACGCTTTTGGGCCTGAACTGGTACTCATCATAGAAGTAAGTCCTGTAGTTGTAGGATGCATACTATATGGATGTGTCGTTTCGGGGAGCAAGTTAGGATATGGGTTAAGCATTCCATCCACCCCCGCCCTTTCATTACCAGTAGGTGGTACCATATAAGTTGGGCAAATATTTCCATCCGATGAAACAGAATCAGTATTAAAACGCATTAAAACAGGTACTACCATTGGAACCACGATTGATGTTGGTCTTCGCGGCTCATGATATATGAGGGAGCTTTGGAATCCTCGCTGATCCATGTTATTAGGAAATTTAATATGTACATTGTTCGGTTGTTGTCCCTGCACTTCATTTTTAAAAGAGGGCAGATTTATTGAGTGGGAAGGTGCTCCGCTCATGGAATTTCGTATTTTCGCAGTGCTTCCCTCCGAATATCCCAAAGAAACTGATCTACATTTTTCTAGCAGCGAATTAACAGGCGGTAGTTCCTGCTTATGCTGTAATTGTGACTCAAACCCTGATTCATGAGATTTTTTATTTCCATCACAAATCTTAGCTAAAGTTGGTAAATTCATATTCGATTGAGACATATTTTCACCATTTCTACTTAGCATATCTCCCTTCTGAAGTGTGTTTACCAATAAACAACTGTATTTTTATCAGATGCTTAATCCTGAAGTTTGTACTGAATCTTGCTTGTTTTTCTTAGCGTAGCGAATATGAAGCTGTATCAATACCAAGCTATTATTTGTACCACGATGAAATATACTCACCAGGTTCTCTTGATTAGTATCAAATATGAAAGGAAATAGTTCAGATTTTCAAACCTTAGTTACAGATGTGCGCCCAAAACAAATAAGTGAAAAAAAGAAGGTTTAATTTAGACTTCTGTGAATATAATTCAATTTAATAAATCCTGTTTATTGCAGAGGCTTCTTTTTAAGTTGAAGCAAGAAATTTAGACCCGTCTAAATTATTAGTATTGACAGAGGTGTCAACAACTCTTAGTGTAGCTGTTTCGCCTGTTTCTAACAAAGCGCGTTCTTGATGTCCTTCGTAATTCTCGAAAACGATAGATATAACTTAATACACTTGGAAAAAGCCCCAAACTAATCAGTAAAAAATTATTGAAGGTATTCTGTTCAAATTCAGACCAGAAGGTTTAATTCTTGGGGTATAAGAAATATGTGTTAGTTTTGCCCAAGTCATCCACCACCGTAACACTTTTCCAATGGCTGATATATAAAGATTAAAGAGACCAATGACAAAGAACACGTAAATAAGTAGAAATGAACTTTGATAATTCTCTCCGAAATCTTCAACAAGGGGTTTTTTTCTGTTGCTTTAGAGCAGCTATCTAGTCGGCCAAAATTTGTTGTTCTGAGTTTTTCTGAAGAAGTCGATTGTTATTGTAGCTATCGTGCACTTAGAAGTTCAAAACGGGTACTGGAGATATGCTTAATGTACTAGCACATTTTATGTTGTTGTAACGGTTATAACTTTAATACTCTGAAATTTGGAAGAATGTTATTGATATTAAACATATCCGTTGTGTTCCAAACTACCTTAAATGCGTCCATCCGGGAAAAATATCACCACGGAGGTCAAGAAAAGAAGGAAGCGTCGTACATTAAACCAGCATACAAATGGTCGCATGTATGCTCTAGTTTTTATCGAGAAAAAAGAAGTTCAACTACGAAAGTTCTGTGCTTCAAAAAAAAGCAAACAAATACGCAGGTACACAGGAACATAGGCACAAGATTCAAACAATTAATAAACATTAAATCTTTCACAAAATCCATCTGCAAGTATTTCTATGAGTCTTTTTTTAACAAATATTAGTTCTCTCATGAGTCTTATAACATTCCGTAGCAACGTCCGTTTGAATGAACGCATGAACTTCATACTATTTTCGCTGGCAATTACCTTCAAGGTGCATTAAGGTCAGACAAGAAATCTGTAAAACCCGCATGTTACAGTATTAGCATATAAAGTAACGTACGAAGTTTTGTTTTGAAATTTCAAAAAGAAAACAATGGGTTAGGTGCATATGTTAAGCTAGAAAAGTCTTGACTTCCAGCAGCTCTCAGCATTGCATACTGTTGTTAATTTGTATTTGTGTTTGTGTTAGCAGCTCTTTGAAAAAAAAAAAAAGCTGGGTTACCACAACAGCAGTTTTTCGTCTGAATTAAAAAAAGACTATCGGAATTGAATGTAGAGTAAGTAGGAGAACGAAGACAACAATAACAACAACGACAATGACAATGACACATTACAAAGGAAAAACGTAGTCACATTTACACCTCAAAGGCTGTTCGAAATAAAGAACCTGCAGCACAATAATAAATAGAAACCTTCAACCTGCGGGTTTGTTGACATAGACATTTACTGTCACAGAAAATTTCGTAGAAAAGTTAGCATTTCAAAAAAAGAATTGCAACGTATAGTTGTCCTTTGTTGCTTAATGTCAAAAAAAACTCTCAGACGCATGTTGTTATTATTCGAGATCATCGTTCCCCGTTGATATACCGCAGGAACGTATGGCCTTTTGACTGTTGTTTTTCTTTTTAGAAAGTGTAGGGGTGACATTATTAGCTGTCGCATTATTCTTCAGTCAGCTGTTTTTAACTTAATTCTGATCATACCGTTCGCCAGTGCAGCCGATTTAAGCAGCTCTTCTGTACACTCTCTGTCGCTACGATGACACAAGTTCAACGCTTTGAGGACATAATAGCCGTCTACTTCCTGATGTTGATTATTCCAAATGTATGTAATATTACTGCGAATAATTCATGAAAAATATGTGCACTTAACACGAAGCTTCTCAGTATGACATGCACAAAGAACTTTTGCGTTATTACAAAATATTTGCAGCAGACGTTGTCAAATATTTCAGAGCAAAGAAGTGTTAAAGTGTGGAATTTGTGTTCTCATTTGGTTGTACTGCAGGTCACAAGGGTTACGAATTAGAGGAGTGTGCACATTAAAGGTACATAAAGCACATTGCAGCTTATTCACAGCAGTAAGTCGGTCAGAACTTTTCTGAAGATGGGGAAATGGAACCGTACTGCTATATCGGATTAGTTAGCTGCAAACAACTTGCGAACTTTCTCTGAAAGTGGTAACTCCTGTGCAACTACGTCTATGTCAAATAATGAAGAATACCGCTCATGCATTAACAAGGGTATGTCCGTATCCTTACAGTCCGAAGGTATCTATGATATTAATGCAAGCTGTGAAATAAGTTTGGAAAGGAGCACTCATACGAACGTCACTGGGGACCATATCAAGGCATTCAAAAGAAATGATAGCAGCATTTCTAGGCATAAGAAAACAAATTACACTGTAAGTTCTAGACTAAGTCTCGGAAGGCGGAATCTTTGGTAAGGATTTTCCAGTATGCATACTTCTGGCTTCAAAAGACGAATGTAGGGCATTTGCTGTTGTTTCCGTAAATGGGCGTAGCAGGTTACACCTAGTATCAAGCTAATAAGGTGTGATGCTACATAAGTGTTCGGAGTCAACGGAGTCAACGGGAAGTTATATGGCCTTTGAAGATTCCCATAACGGATGGAAGTTACTTGATTGGTGATTACAAGGTTCACAGCTACATGGTCGTCACCACTGCAACTATCATTTTTCATTAGAACAGAAGTTTACAGCGATTAGTGTCATAAAATCAAAAAAGTATAATAGAAGGCCTGATTTTTCCCTCTTGGCCTACTCTTTTCCACCGTTAGCACATCGATACGTATTTCCACTGTCATTGTTACTGTGTCTATCGAACCAACATTCTCCGCAATGACCTCTTTAAAATTCATAAAAAAGAAACATATTCTTTCGATCTTCTCTAGAGGGAGCGAGCGTATTGTTTTAGAACCGTTTTTGGAAGCAGATGAAGTTATGTTAATTATAAGAATATCATCCGTTCCATAAAAAAAAATCTATCTTACGAGCTTGTTCTTTGATGGTGAGTAGTGATAACTGGAGAACAATGCAAATAGACTCCTTGACCCATATATGAAGCATCATGGTAGGTAGATCAGCCCTACCATTTGGTGAAGATCGTATTCCAGTTTCTTTTTCCATTTTCAGTTTAATTTCGAAATAGTTTTTTCTCTGTGATATCTCGGACTCGAATGGCGTTACGGCTAAAAACAAATTGATATATGCCGTAGAGGGTTCTATCCTTCGAAAACCCTCAGTATCAACAGTCCCCAGTTTATTTTCGGTAATTACTACTGGCCTATGCAATCGGAGGTATAATTCGGTATTGTTTAGTCGCATTCTTGAACATGAAACGTATCTGCAACACTTTTAGCCAGAGAATAGATCTTCAAAGAAGGTGGTTAAAGCAACCAGCCTCTTGAGAATATCCTACGGTATAAGTACAATGAGTACTGTGGCTTTATATGGATCTTTTCAACTTAAAGCGATATCTAGCATCAAATTAAAGTTATGAGGCGATTTTTATCATTCTTTAAATCGTCCAGTCCGAACAAAGAACTCCGAGTTTTCCTGTAATAATTTAATCATTGGTTAGTTCAAGTAACTTAATAGGCTTTGTTGCATCATTTAAGCAAAGAATAGGATAAGTTTGCTGTCATTTTTGACTAGAGTAAGACATATTAGGAAATCATCTTACTTCAGTAAGAAATTCTTTACTAGCAAAGAGCGAGTAAGGAATACCGATGTTAAATTTTTGAATCATCAAACGACTTGATAAGACTGTCACCATGCAGTTATGCCTTTGTGCTAATACGTCACAAGAAGCTATACTCCTATGACGTTGGAAAGTACTTTTTAAGTGGAAGATTTTATGTTTGCATCATTGGAACTTCAATAAAAACTATTTTTTGGACTCTATGAGCATTTAGTAGTACGGATATCGATCGGATATCTTTTGTTATACAGTAAAATGGTTTTATGGAACTCAAAAGCCTTAGTTTTTGTTTTTGTTTTTGTTTTTGATACACCTATTGATTTTGATGACATATATATGAAGTTAACCCACGAAGTCTTTAAATTAACCTGGTGAATCACAACTTCATATCTGCTTTGGTTTGAATTCCAGAACTTTTATCATAAGCGAAGGTATACGAATAATTTCTCATCCATTCACTTATAAGGATATTGCAAGGTTCACAATATATTCTCTAACTTCTATTCGCAATGAAATTTAGTGAATTATCCCAAACATGTATGGTGCAAACTGCTATTAACACCATCTTCATCTCCTTTAATAAATTAAGGAAATTCAGCAAAGACCATAAGCAAAAGTCGTGAAGGTTTTTCTTTACGCTTCACCAGTAGGAAAACAAACCCGCTATTCAACTCCATAAATTATAATAAAAGGCGAATTTCTCATGTGTATTACGGAATGGATGGGCGCTTGGTATAGAGCAGAACCACACTCTCTTACTTTTCTTTAAACAGAACGATTTTAAGTGGAGGAACTATTCATATGAGTTCATTTTTGTTGCTCTATTTTATAATATGCTAAACCTCCCATATTAGTGGGAGAGGAAGACGAATTGAAAGACGAATTGAAGTAATATCAGACTATCCCATAAACAATGCAGCCTTGTCAAAGACGGAATTCTAGACTTTCTTCATAGTCAAAAGTAATGGGCAAATTAATTTAGCACAATCCGCTTTTTGATGCCTTTAACTATCTATGCTGTTTTTAGCACCTTTGAAAACCACATCTCACCAGGAACGGAGAAACTTCATTGTACTGGTTGTTCAGGAAACTTTGGTATTAGCATGAAAGTTATGGTTCGACCATAACCAATCAGGGATAGTTCAATTGTTCAGCGAAGATAAAAGATGATCAGTATTCTATTTCAACGCCTGAAAAATGGAAAAATTGTGCAAATCATTTTCTAAAGTTATGTGCGTGCTAATGATTAGCCGTCATACACACTTTCGCTATATACCTTCATCAATATCGAATCAATTATTGTCATGAATATACTATACGGATCTTGATGAAGTAGTGACAGCGAAGAGCACATACTATGTTTATTCTTTCTCCTTGCAGGTTCAGAGGAGGAAAACTTATTGTGTCTTTTCATGGAAAAAACAACTGTTTATTCTACTTAAATATAACAACTCATACCTGCAAGGATTCAATGGCTAAACTAAATTGAATATTGAAATGAAACGAGGATTAGAAAAACAATATTCTGCATGGATATATTCATGAAATCCATGAACTCTTGAGTGTTTTTATCACAAAATATTGTGGTAATATCGTAAAAATTTTTATCTTATAATTGTTAGGAATATATTCTACTCCAGCCCTAGTGAAAACTTGTGGGAGACTTGGATTAGAAAATTCAGATAGCTCATTAGACGGATTTTGCCTTAGTTCCCCCATTAAAATTGAAGCAAATCCGAAACAGATTCGAATCAGCTATCTTCGGTTAAACGTGGTTTTCTTTCCCACACTAATTGATATGGCTTTCATGTAAATAACAAAACAGATTGGAGAAACTGAGAAACCCACTAGCATTAAACACTACATTATCTAATTTCAAGGAATCGTGTTGTGTTTTCTCTTCTCTGTAAGAGTTTTTTTGATTTATCCTATTTTTCGCTTCATTTTGAGCTTGTAAGTGGTGTGGAATCAGAGATCTGATCTTGTCATCACAGTAAGTAAACAGAGTTTGCATAAAAAGAAAAAATTTAAGTTCGGAGGACCTGGCTAGGCTTATTTATGTCTGCAAAAGATGAGGAGTTTACGCATGGATTTGCTGGGGTTTTTTCTAAGCAAAAGACGTTTAGTTACTTGACCAGCTCACTTATGCTGAAGTAGGAGAAACTACCTTAACCGAAAAAAAAAAAAAACAATAAGGGTATATGGCAATACTTTACCAGTAAGCAAGCTTACATACACATTATATTTAACCGTTCCATGATCGGATCTTTCAGAATTTTGCGTTTTATTTTTTTTTACAAGCATGGCATTTTATGTTTTACAGTCAATTCAAAGTAGGACTACTAGCACTAGCACCCTTCATCCTCAACATCTTTGGTTGCTATTAGATTAATCTTTTGTGTAATTTTTACTTCTTTAGGAGTAATATTCCTTGGCCAAGGTCCACTTTTTTTTCCAGTTGCCAATTATCTTTCATCGCCTAAAACGCGATTGTAGGTGTTAAATATGAAAATGCGTAAAAAAAGGGAAATCTGCACCTAGTGCCCAAAACATTCTTTATATCGGCGTACATTCTTATTAATGACTGCATGATTGTTATGTCCAACAACGTTATCAAACAATACAAATCGGGAAAGATATTCGAAAGTTACCTTCATGTCAATTTCCTTTTCCTTACAGCCAAATACACCTGACTACAGATATCCGATGTGCCCACCTCAAAAACTATGCTTTCAACAAATTACGAGAGTTTGGCCGAGTGGTTAAGGCGTCAGATTTAGGTCTTCACAAGTTTCCAATAACTTGTAAGCACTCTGATATCTACGGATGCGCGGGTTCGAATCCCGTAGCTCTCATTATTTTTTGACTTTCCCGACTATTTTCTTCGGGTCATACATGTTCTTTTTTTTTTTCTTCCATTTCATCTCCGTCTCACCGGGTTGCTCGATTTTCTAATAAGCACGTGAAAATTCAAATTAAAAAAAAAAAAAACAAAAAAAACCACACACACATGCACGTTAGTGTGGAGCGGAACGATCCACCTGTGGTGGTTTCAAATTTTTTTTTTTTTAATTTTCTGTGGCTTTTTAGGGTCTTCGCTTCTCTCTCAATACTTTGTCACCAGAGACACCATGACTCAAGTCACGTGCTTGTGATAAATGCCAGATAACTAGATTTACCACACATTAGTAAGAACATATTATATCTACAGCACTTCCTTTCCCTATTGGGCATTCGGTTCAGTGAAATAGAGCTGCTGCTAGTAGCATAGCAGCTCAGAAACGTACATGGGTTCACCTTGTTCCAATAACCCTGTCTATACCTTTTTTTTTTCCCTTGTGTGTATCGTTACTATGCTAAGCTATTTTTGTCTGTGGCTCTTCCAGATATGCGGAAAGTCACCTGAAATTGTGACTTTACGACAAAATGATTCAGTGAAGTGATTGCATCTGTGCAAATAATTGGTTATTCGACGGTAGCCCGTTGATTACTACGTTTGGAAGAGCACTTCCAGGTGAGATTTTGAATAATGACAAGTCGAAAAGGTCGATAGTTTTGCATTGGGGTATTTGAAGTGGCAGAAAAGTATAAAAAGTGGATGAGTTTGTTGTAGTCTTTTTCAAGCGATGTGGTAGTTTATGCTAATCCATGCATCCATTGTTCATTATGCTTGTGAAATATATATTATATGATACTTTACCGTAAATTCTAACTTCGAACACTCAAGTCCAGTCCTCATCGACAACATTGTCCACATATATATATAGAAGAAATGCCATCTCACTTTGATACTTTGCAATTGCACGCGGGCCAGGAAAAAACGGCTGACGCTCACAACCCAAGAGCTGTGCCAATTTACGCAACCACATCATATGTGTTCAATGATTCCAAGCATGGTGCCCAATTGTTTGGTTTGGAAACTCCAGGTTACATTTACTCTCGTATCATGAACCCAACCAACGATGTTTTGGAAAACAGAATTGCTGCCCTAGAAGGTGGTGCAGCCGGTTTGGTTGTCGCATCTGGTCAAGCTGCCCAAACCCTTGCCATTACCGGTCTAGCTCATGCTGGTGACAACATCGTTTCCACATCTTTCTTGTACGGTGGTACTTACAACCAATTCAAGGTTGCTTTCAAGAGATTGGGTATTGAGGCCAGATTTGTTGATGGTGATCAACCAGAAGACTTTGAAAAGTTGTTTGACGAAAAGACCAAGGCTCTCTACCTAGAATCTATCGGTAACCCAAAGTATAACGTTCCTGACTTCGACAAGATCATCTCTGTTGCTCACAAGCACGGTATTCCAGTTGTTGTCGACAACACTTTTGGTGCTGGTGGTTACTTCGTTCAACCAATTAAGTACGGTGCAGACATTGTCGTCCACTCTGCTACCAAGTGGATTGGTGGTCATGGAACCACTATTGCAGGTGTTATTGTGGACTCTGGTAAGTTCCCATGGAAGGAGTACCCAGAAAAGTTCCCTCAATTCTCTAAGCCATCTGAAGGTTACCATGGTTTGATCTTCAACGATGCCTTCGGCCCATTGGCTTTCATTGGCCACGTGAGAACAGAATTACTAAGAGATTTGGGTCCAGCTTTGAGTCCATTCTCTGCTTTCTTGTTGCTACAGGGTATCGAAACTTTGTCTCTAAGAGCTGAAAGACATGGTCAAAACGCCTTGAAGCTAGCCCGCCATCTAGAGAAGTCCCCATACGTTTCATGGGTCTCTTACCCAGGTTTGGAATCTCATTCCCATCACGAAAATGCCAAGAAGTACCTACAAAACGGTTTCGGTGGTGTTCTATCCTTCGGTGTTAAAGATCTTCCAAATGCAGATGCTGAAACTGATCCATTCAAGGCTGCTGGTGCTCAAGTTGTCGACAACCTAAAGATCGCTTCTAACTTGGCTAACGTTGGTGACTCCAAGACACTAGTCATCGCTCCATACTTCACTACCCATCAACAATTGAGCCACGAAGAGAAGTTAGCCTCTGGTGTTACCAAAGATTTAATTCGTGTGTCAGTAGGTACCGAATTCATTGATGACATCATTGCCGATTTCGAAGAGTCTTTCAAGACTGTCTTCAAAGGTGTTGTTCCTCAATGAGAGAGAATTTAAGAATTAATGTTAATCCAATTTGATCCTAGAGTTACAAAAGGGGATATCAATCAGTTTATTTTATCCGGTATATTGCATAACTGAAGAGATGGTAAATACACAGAATATATATATATATATATATATATATATATATATGTCAGTCAACTTCTATGTAACCTGGGAACCAGAACTTTAAATAAACAATCTCAACAACTTGAATGAATAAAAAGACTTGTGCTAATAGAAAATCCAATAGTTAACACAAGTTTAGCGCTTTTATTAAATTATTCTCAATTAATTTGACCCCAAATCAAGAAAAATACCAACTAAATAAAGTGTGTTTTCAGTAATCAGGATTTTATTCTTAAGGATATAAATATTAAATAACAATGCCTTAGCATAATGATAGTGTTTCTCACTGACAAAAGGAGAAGCCCCTATCTCTTATATAAATAAAAAAAAGTCTTATATTTGATTTCTTAATTCTTCAAATATCCACCCTTTTCGCATAAGCTATAGAATAAAGACTCTTTATTCTCCAAAAGGTTTTCTGGGGTGTCAAACTCTTTGAGTTCACCCTTATCTAACACCAAAATTCTATCACTATCCATGACTGTATCAATACGATGAGCAATCGTTAAAATAGTCCGGTCTTTGAACGCACTTCTAATAGTCTCTTGAATAATCTTATCGGTTTCTCTATCAACAGCAGCAGTAGCTTCATCTAAAATTAGGATTTTTGAAGGATTTAAAAGAGCGCGAGAAAGACATAACAACTGTCTTTGGCCCATTGACAAATTGCCACCATTGTCAGAAATCTTAGTTTGCAACAAATCTGCTGGCTTTTCTTCATCATCTCCTAATTCTTTAACAATACGTTCGATATGAGGTTTTAGGTGCGATAATTCCAAAGCTCTCCAGACTTCAGCATCTGTATGATAATTAAATGGATCAAGGTTACTTCTCACGGTTCCTTCAAAGGCTTGGGCATCTTGTGGAATAATAGCAAGTCTGCTTCTCAAGTCATATAAGCCTAGAGTAGATATATCGATGCCATCGATAGATATACTGCCTTCGAACGGCTCCAAGATCCGGAATAAAGCCAATGTTAGTGTTGATTTACCTGCACCAGTTCTACCAACAACACCAATTTTTTCTTGTGGTTTAATGTTCACGTCAATATCTTTCAAAACTGGATCCAAGTTAGCTCTATACTTCGTAGTATAATTAGAAATCTTAATTTCACCCTTTGATGGCCAATCCTTTGGTGGAGTGTTGCCTTCAACAACACGCACACCTTCTGGTTCCAAATCACGATATTCAAGCACTCTTTCCACACTAACAATCGTAGTCTCAATATTTACCAACATTCTAATGATCCACATCAAAGAGGAGGAAATTTGTAAGACATAACTCATCAAAAGACCTATCAAACCAGCACTTATTGGATGAGTTGTTCCAAGGGTACCCAAAGCCATCAATGACGTGATAAGTATAATAAAGGCACCCATTGTTTCCAAACGCATTGACAACCATCTATTTGTCGACCTGAAGTTGAAAATAAAGTTGACATTCGTTTGAACATTCTGGAAATGGTAATAATTGAATATATCAGCATGATTATAAGCATTGATCACAACATATCCACCTAAAGTTTCACCTAAAAGAGACATCACAGGAGAATAAGATATACTAGTTAGTCTTTTCAACTCTCGGGAGAGGACAACGTAGAACATTTGATAGTAATAATAAATTGCTAACAAAAAGGTATTGACAAGCAAGAACCAAGGCATGCTGATAACGATAACAGTGATAGTAATTAGGTAATCAAACACTGAATGTAAAAATAATGCGACAATATTTTTGAAATCTTCATCGATAGAATTAATATCGGTAGAGAATCTGTTAACAATACGGCCAACCGGAGTTGTTTCAAAAAATGACATTGGCGCCATAACCACGGAATGTGCCATTTGGTTGTGAAGTTGTTTTGCAGCTCTTAAGGAGCAGAAGAATATCATGACGATGATTCTCGTGACATCGAAAGCTGCAGAGGCCATACCAATCAGCGAATAGACAATCATAAATTTCCAAATATGATCATTACCCCCGTTGGTTTGGTTACTTTCAGACCAATATTTCAACCAGAAATTGTTTCCTAGTCCCAATAATTTTGTGGCTATCATCAAGATAAATACTATCAACACGCCAAAGAAACCACATGCCTTCATATAAGCAATATAGACAGATTTTTTAACTCTCCCTTCTTCTTTGGTTTCAGCTTTCTGTGCAGTTTTTCTATCATCTTTGTTCACGTCAATCAATGGCCTTGGTTTCAACGTAGCAACAGAAGCACGACGAGAAACAACTTTGGCAAGTTGTGGATCTTCTTGTTCCTCTTCAAACGCTATCACTGCATTAGCATCAGTTGCTTTAGCATTTTCCAAATCCACCAAAGGTTGTAGAGGTATGATTTCTTCCTCATTATCTTCATCTGAGGATAAAAGATAATCAGAGTCATTCCTGGGAGATTTTGATTTACTTTCAGCATCGGTATCTGCCTCTTGTTCTTCCTTCTCCTTTTCGTTTAATGCATATTCTTCGATGATTTCCCTCAAGAAAGATTTCTCACCATTAGCTGATTCTGTACTCATGACACTATCATAACTATTACCTTCAACAATCATACCATTCTTCAATAAATATATCATATTGGAATGTTGCAAAACGTTAATAGCATTTGTAGTCAATATAACAGTCTTATTCTTCAAAAGACCGGTGTTTCTATCCAAGACTTGTTCAATGATATTCTTGCAGACATGAGAGTCAACAGCACTTAAGATATCATCTAACAGATAAAGATCTGCCCTCGCATATACAGCTCTTGCCAAAGATAATCTTGCTTTTTGACCACCAGATAAAGAGATACCTTTTTCACCGACTATAGTTTGATCACCATCTGGTAAAATTTTCAAGTCTGGTACCAATTGACATGCCTTAATTGTTTTCTTATACATAGCTTCATCATATTTGAAGCCAAAGAGAATATTATCTTTGAAACTCGAGTTCATAATCCATGGTTGTTGAGGACAGTAAGCTAGAGATTTTGCCCTAATGGTGAGTTTTGGCTTAATTTGTGGGGTAGCATCATTTGGAACACAAGGCAAGAGACCTAATATAGCTTTCAAAAAAGTACTCTTACCAGAACCAACCCTACCCACGATGCATGTCAACTCTGCCCTCTTAGCTGAGAAGTGCTCAATATCTCTTAATGCAACACCAGGGGAAGAAACAGAAGCTTCTTCATCATCGTTGGCATCACTCCTTTCACTTTGTTTAACTGATTTCCACAAAAATGTGGCATTATTGATTTCAACAGTTGGATCCACATCATTTGCTTCAGTGCGCTCAATAAAACTATCATCCAACTCCTCCGCCAACAAGTAACTCTTTAATCTTTTCAATGATACACCTATTTCAATTATGTTATTGATCATTTCTGGGATGGTGTAAACACATTGATTTAGCATACCAAACAAAGTCATTGCTGGGAAAACAACTTGTGGAGTAAGGACTTGTCCCGTTAGGTATGAGAAAAGAAGGAAGGTTGAACTTGTGACAAAAACTGGAACAATGTCCCATATAAAGGACATAAGGTTACTTACGATCGCAATTTTCTTCATATTCTTTAATTCTAGATCATTACGAACGTGACCCAAGCGTTCAAGCATTGGCTTTTCCCATGCATATAGTTTAATTGATTTAATACTGTTCAAAATTTCTGAGATAGTTTTTATTCTTCTATCCTTATATTTCATTTGCGCCTTGAACATACGTTTGTAAATTTCAGTTAAGTAACTGTACAGGGGAATCATAATACCAATGGACACGAGCCCTCCAAGAGTAGCAGTACCTAAGAAGAAATAAAGTGAAATCAATACACCAATTAATTGAGTAGGCGCACCGATCATAGTTTGAGCATTTTCAAAAAATCTTTGAATTCTAATAACATCCACAGACATTAGATTCATGATGTCACCGCTTCCTTTCTCATCACGAGCTTCTGCTGAAAGACGGAAAGTCTTTTGGTAAATCATGGACATCAAACTACCACGAATTTTCATACCTGCTTGGAAGATATTGATGAAGAATTGATTTCTAAGCACCGTGCATGAAACATTCAATATGAACAATCCAACTGCGACAAAATATGCGTTTAGTCTGGGAAGTTCATTAGATTCAGGATTGAAAGCTTCAATAAACTTCTTCAAAATTTGTGGTTGAAGGATTGCGAGAACAGTTCTCAAAAATTCGTAAGAAACAGCAATGGCGATTCTTCCACCTACTGATTTTAGCACGGCCAACAAGATAGAATGTCTTTCAGTCCAGCACTCGTATTCCCAATTTGCCTGAATTATCCTGGTAGCTTCTGGAATATCCAAATCAAAAGGTGGTAGAGGCAAGTTTGTAGGGTCTTCAATCTTGTTAGAGTGATAAGTCTCTACAATCAATCTATTCATCCACGTAAAGGTGATATTAGCTAGAGCATTTACAGGTGGATATATGTTGTTATCAGTAAAGTATCTCATCAAGCGTGGAGAGCATTTGAACAGGAAAGTATCATAGCAGAAGATCGAAACGGAATTGACCAGCAAAAGAACGTCTAATGCCATAGCAGCATTGCCGTTCTTTACCACATTGTAATTCTCAGTTCCTGGATGATAATAGCGTTGACCAATTTCAAAAGCGACAAGGAAACTATAGATGAGGAAGTAGAATATTCCATGTCCCTGTGCACAAGAGCTTTTATGGAAGGACAACCACGTAGAGTTTAGGTAAATAATGGCGACGTAGAATAAATTCAACAGAATACTCCACTGGGTCCATTTAGGCTCCTCTTTGACCCAGCTGAGCTGGATTAATAAGAGAACGCATTGACATAGCACGTTGACAATATGAATCGCATGAGAAACACTAAGATCCCGTATCGTCCAGAAGCTTTCCCTAGCAAAATACCCTGGGCCCTTTACACTTTTTCGAAGCGATATATATTGCAAACTGCCAATAACAATGAAGTGAGCTACAAAAATAGCAGAGACCCAAGAAATAAAGCACGGATTCAAGGCATTCACATCCGGCGAAATATAAGGTCGCAAACCATACTTGCAAGTAGCAGATGCAATCTCAGTACCATTGCCTACTTGAATCATGATACAGATATAGATTCTCCGCTGTTATAGTATGTTTAGCTCGGCTAAAAGTCCCTTTATACAAACTGTAATTTAAAACCTAAAATAAATAATAATAAACAAACTTAAAAAAAAAAAATAAATGAATAACTTATTAATTCATAATACCAACCGAATCGAAATCCTTCTTGACATAAAAAAGTGTGCAAATGCAGAGCTCATCGCCCCAGTCCTATCTAATTTCTGATGACACTTATATATGCATCTTCCTGATAACAGATATTATATTTTATGAAAAATTAAAAAAATGTAAAATATGAGTAACGCTGAATAACCATACAAAAAGATACACTAGCCCCGTAGGTCTATATGGTTGCATAATAGAAAAAAAAAAGACAGTGAAAAGAAAAACAGTACTGCGAGGATATCTGTGCTATGCGCAACGACTATTGACTCATCTTCTCAAACAATAGAAAAAACTTCTTGGCATTGCCGCATTGAATCGTTATGACACATTTTTTTTTTGGGTGTCTTTTTTTTACCACCCGGATTTTCTCCGAAAATGTTACGGCCGTAAGGGCCAGTAAAAGAGAGAGAAAAAGCGAGTGTGCGTGGGTGCGAGATATTTTTAGGTTTTATAGGTTAACGGCGGATAATACGATTATATACTAGAAGAGAACAGAGTCCTTAATTGGTGGGTGGAATGAAAACTCGTCAGAGTTTTCAATGAATCTGAGAGATGGTGGAAGTGCTTTAGTTGGATTGTATAGTCTCAATGCAAGACTGCTCAACAAAACCGATAGTGAGGATAGCGCCATTGCCGCACTAGACCACACTGGAGAGAGTCTTGTATTTTTGTACGGATAAATAACCCCAGCTGCTACCGGCAATGCGATCATATTGTAGACCAAAGCCCACGTAAAATTGAATCTAATTCTTCTGAACACCTTCTTGGATAACTTAAGTAGGGCCAGGAGAGAAATCAAGGTATTTACAGGTGAAAGTAGGACAAAATCGCAGGATGTCATGGCAAGTTCGGAACCGGATGCTAACGCGATCCCGACGTCAGCGGTTGCTAGAGCGGGTGCGTCGTTTATACCATCCCCTACCATTGCAACCGACTTATGTACGCCGTTTGGGCCTAAATTGTTTTCTTGTATCCATTTCACTTTAGCGGCTTTTTCTGTTGGAAGAACATCTGCAATAACATACTGTATATTCAATTGATCGGCCACGGCTCTTGCTGTAATTTCGTTGTCACCTGATATCATCCAGCATTCGATACCACTCCTTTGTAGTTCTTCAATAACGATCTTCGCTTCGGGCCTAATTTCGTCTCGAGCAGCACACATCATCACAGGGTAGTAATTGTCATTACCAAAATGCGATCTGCTCTTGATAGCGGTGATCATTACACTTTTCCCTTTAGATTTCCATTCAGCCAATAGCTTCAACTGCTCAGAGTTTAAGTGGCATTTATGGTCCTTTAGCAACTTTTCGTTCCCGATAATAGCGCATTCTGGGTCTATTTCATGCCATATACGGGATTCTGGAGTGGAAAGACCTCGATTAAAAAGGATGTCACCTTTCATACCGCCTCCTGGTATTTCAATTGGATCAGGTACTTTCATCGTCCCAACCTTCTTACCAAATGTGGTATCAATGAATTGTTTCACCCCAGCGGCTAACGGGTGCCTTGACCCAAGTTCCATATCTCTTGTCACTTCGATACCGATGTGAGCTAGCTTCTTATTGTCATGCAATGCGTAATTTGTGACCTTCATGTCTTTCCCCATGGTTAAAGTTCCTGTTTTATCGAAACATACAATGGCAACTTTACATGCTTCTTGGAAGGCTGCGCCACCACCCCGACAAAGGATACCTAATCTTGCAGCCATTCCAGACCCAACAAAAAGTGCCGTTGGGGCAGCAAGACCAATACCACAAGGGCAAGCAATGACAAACACTGCTATAGCAAATTCTAATGACCAGAGAGGCCACCCACCAACATCGTTATCTAAATAATGATGCGGAAGTCTGCCTGTGACACCAAGTAATAGCCATATTATCCATGTTACGATAGCCAGAGCTATAATAATTGGGACAAAGTATCCGGTCAAAATATCTGCCAAACGCTCAATTGGAGCGCGATTTATCTGTCCATCTCTGACAGTATTCACAATTTGATCAATCAAAGAATCACCAGTAAACGAAGACACCTTAGCAATGACAGAAGTTGATCCAACATTTACTGTTCCTGCAAAAATCTGGTCACCTCTTAGTCGTAAAATAGGAACAGATTCACCAGTGAGTGCACTTTCATCAAACTGATTTTCACCTTGAACAATGATCGAGTCTAACGGTGGAGATTGTCCCGGTGTAATCTTAACGAAGTCACCAATTTCAAGGTATTCCACTTTTACAGTGCCAACTTCTTGATACTGATCACCTACCTTTTGCACAAGAAGTGCAGTATCCTGTTTCAAAGAGCTCAAATTGCTAATTGCCGATGATGCTTTAGTCTTAGCTAAGCTTTCCAACAGTCTACCAATTAGAAGAAAGAAACTTAAGAATACAACAGAATCAAAATATGTTGTTGATAAACCTTTGTGTGTCATTGATTCTTTGTTGTTTCTTGGCCTTGAAGCTGCAATCGCTAGAAGGGCAATGCTGGAAAAGTATGCTACAGAAGTACCCAAAGACATCAACAAATTCATACTTCCAAATCTAAAGAGACGTCTTTTCCAATTGTTTGAGTGTTTCCATAACGAATAAACCTCTTTGATAGCCTTACGATGGAATATGTCTGCAACGAAAAAGTACACCGGGGTACTGAGGATAAATAAAATCCAAACTACGCGGGCAACATCCCCAACCCATATTGGCTCTTCTAACCACTTTCTAAATTTATTCTTCGAATGTACTAAAGACATTCCGATAATCCCAAATATAAATGTAGGAATTGCAACAACGGTAACAGCAACTAGTCTTTTAACTATCCCTAAAGTTTCCCTTTTGGCCATCTCTTTTAATTGCAGTTCGATAGGCACTTCTTTTACTATTACGACATCAATATCATTATGCTCCGGGGTAGTGAGTTCTGTTTTGATCTTGTCGATTATATTACGAATAGTTATACCTCTTTCGACATTTGGAATATAGGAAAACCTAATATAAGGGTGTTTAAGCGATAATTCGTTGGAATCATCTATTATTAGCTCTGCATCCGCAATGTCTTGTAATGAATGAATAGCACGCACCGGACAGTTTGAACAGAACATCCCCTCTATTTTGACAGTAACAGCTCTGCTTGGAACTTTAACTGAAATGTGATTTGTCAATGTTGGAGAACCAACAGCATTGTATATGAAACCGCAGTCTTCTACTGTTTCTTTCAACTCTTCTAATTTATCCGGAGCATTAGTATCCAAAATGAATGATCCAACTTTACTAACAACGTTTACCGCGACGTCAGAAACAAAATCCAAATCAGACACTGCATTGGTTATAGATGAGGCACAGGCTGCACAGGTAATACCACCGATAGACGCGGTTACTTTATATTTTCTTTCGCTTTGAACTGGTAAAACATCCTTTAATTGAATCGAAATATTGTGGTCCCTAATAATATCCAAGATTTTTTGGCAGATATTCTTATTCTGAACAATGGCCAATATACTATTGTCTTCTAATTTTACATTGGATATACCACATTTCTCTTTTATTTCCTCGATTATGGAATCAACTTCTTCTGTGTCCTCCAAAACGAAATGCGCTCTATAATTCAGATCTGCTGCATTGTTGGAGTTGTCGTTTGGGTTACCTAAATTTCTAATATCAACTAGTTGCCAGTCATGTAAGTCTTTATCAAATACTTCAATGTCGGCATCAAGACCTGATCTTGATAACGATTCTAGTAAATCCTTTAGATCTTTACTGGACTTGATCTCTATCACATTCTCACTTTTTTTATATTTGACGGACCCTGTCTTGTTGTCTACAACTTTTCTAATAGATTTTTCAGTTTCTGGACCTTTATTGTCCTTAACAAGGACTCTAACCTTAAGTGATCTTTTCATTTACACTATTAGTTGGATTTTTTTATCTAGGGGTGTTCGATCTGACATTGTGTAGATAAGCCATACTTAACCAACATCCGCTACCATCAAAGGAACAATGGATCTCTGGCACCCTTAAGATTAAGCTTTATCTGTTTATATAGAATGAGGTGTAACTTTTTTTCATCATGTATCTCAATGATGTAAATACAGCACTAATAACGCAAGGCTGAAAAATATATAGTCACTTTGTAATCATAAAAGAAAAGAAATATGAGCGGCTTTTGCTGTATGTGTGGCACTAGTTTTCGGGGTATGATGTATCTTACGTAATTAATCATACACACACACACACACACACACACACACACACACACACACACACACACATATATATATATAAGTAGAGAAACAATCGTTAACCTTTCTTTTATTAGTTAGTCGGCTAGTTAGTTAGTTAGTTAGTTATGAGAATCGTAGTTATACAATTAAAATAAAAACAATGCACAAAAAAAAATATATGTAATCATGTTCTTAAGTGTTTTGATTTTTTTTGTTTAACGCAAGAATCCCTTCTTTTTAGCAGGAACTGGTGAATTAGATGGTTGGTTTGCGAGGGACAGTTCTAGTTGACGTTTCTTTTCTTCCAAAGCCTTAAGTTGGCTTGTTAGTTTATCCTTCAATTCTTTGTGTCTAGCAAATAGTTCGGCTTCAGACTTCTGTAGCTTCTTCTCCTTTTCTTCAACCTTTTGTTGGAAAACAGCCTTCATTTCAGCCTCAAGCTTAGCTAACTTGACTTCGTGAAGTTGTTTTTCCTCCTTTTGTCTAGTTTCCGGATCGAAGCTCTTGAACACACTGTTGTCCTGCTTGATGCCTAAACCTATTAACTTTTCCGATCTGTATTTCTCGTATAGAACCTTGTTAGTTCTTTCGCGCAACTCTTCCAAGTACTGTCTTATTAATAGGTCTCTTAGGTACACGAAATCGGAGTGTTTTGTGTTATCGACCTCGATGACACCCCATGGATAAGCTCTACCTCTAACTCTTCTACCATCCTCTGTGGTCACTTGTTCCGTAGAACCAACAACAGCGAATGGGATCTTTTCAAAGATGTTTTCATTCTCCCCAGAACCATCGTCTCCCAGCGTAAAGTATTGAGGTGGTTCGAACAATTGAACGTTAGCCTGTTCCAATTGCTTTTTTATAGTAGCCTTGAAGGACAGAATCTCTTCATCTGTTAATATATCAGACTTGGCGATGATTGGAATCAAGTTACACTTAGAGTGAACTTGTTTGCAAAATTCCAAATCTAATTGCTTTAAACCATGACCAGTTGGTTCAATAAAGTAGAGACAGGCATGAATTCTGTTATCCTGTAACACGCTTCTTTGAATTTTGTTTTCAGATTCAAGGTATTGATCGAATCTACGATTTATTTCATCGACTATTGGCTTCCAAGAATCGGTGTTATCGATCGAGTCACCAAAACCAGGCGCATCCACAACAGTCAACTGTAGTTTTACCCCATTCTCTTCAATTTCAGCAGACACAGTCTCGATCTTAACCTTGGGTTGATGCACAGAATCCTCTTCGCCGTTCTCCTTCTTGACACTTGTATCGGTGTTGCTGTCGCTCAAGTCCAAAGATTGAACACCTTGAGTCAAATTGTCTTGTTCGTACAACTCCCTGTTGAACAACGTGTTGATTAAAGTGGACTTACCCAACCCCTTGTAACCAACGCACAACAAATTCAGGTTGAACCCGCGGCGAATCGACTTTCTGTGCCACTGCTTTGGAAGGTTCGCGAAACCAACGTAACCGCTAATTTGGCGACGAATGACCTTTACTTTTGGTTGTTCAGGAAGAACTTGACCTCTGGAAACCGTTTCTTCAACAGCAGGAACACTGTCGGCCGCACTCAATGCCATATGATGGTGGCTAGAAGCATCATGGGTTACACTTTCCGAGTCTGCAACACCGGACTCTTCACGTTTTAAAGAAACTGCCTCTGCTTTAACTGCATCATTCATCATTTCAGCCATTGCGTATTGATCTTACTGATGCTTCTATTACTGGTACTTCCCTTCGATAGACCACAACTAAAGACTACTTTTCTTTGTCTCTTCTCTTCTGTACCCAAACCGAATAAAACTTGATCTGTTCAAATATATTTATTATAGATTTATATTTCTATATTTGTGGTCCATGTTTTAAATCGCGTTCTTTGTACTAGGAAACTTTGGAAAGAGAACAGAGGAAAAAAAAACAGAGAACAAAAAACAACAAAAAGTGGGAAAGAGGGAGAGAGAGAGAGAAAGATTGATACAACATTGTTACCCGGCCACACGACATTTACACATGATCTACAAGTGACAGGCGTTACCCGCAGAAACGAACCCCATCCTTTAAGCAGAGAAGAAAATAAAAATAAATAAATAAAAAAAAAAAAATAAGAAATTGAAAAAGAACGCGTCGCCTGTGCTATCTGTGTTAGTAATTTTTTTTTCCAGAATTTCAGAACATTCCCGTTAAATCATAATTTATTTTATTTTTCATTTTTTATTATTTTTATTTGTTGTGTTAGAACGCATGTTACCCTGTCCTCTGCCCGCTAGAATTCCCCTCAGCATATATTCAATTTCTTCACCTCTTACAATTCTTCGACACGAAACAAAACAGAAAGAGGAAAAGAAAGCTTGTTCAAATATAGAATAAATAAAATATCTGCAAATGAAGCAACATAGATCAAAAGAAGAAGAAAAAGGATACAGGAGTTGGGTTGCTTAGTGAATTGGTGCTGAAAATTAGCAAGAAGCAAATAGCAGCAAAAAATTAAAGGTTTGAACTAGGTTCGGAGACAGGAATTGAACAGGCAAAGATAGGATATATATAGACTAGAATGACGACCGAAGAAGTTGTAGGAATCTCTAACTTGCCAAATCAGATTTACAAGCTGGTTTCGAAGCAAGGTGGTGTTTTCACGTTACTAACTTGTGGTGAAAGTGGGTTGGGTAAGACTACATTCATTAACACGCTTTTCCAGACGACTTTGAAGCCATCTGACGCGCGTACTGGACGTTCCATTCAAGGTCCTATCAAGAAAACGGTTGAGATTGACATACTACGTGCTGAGCTCGAGGAAAAGAACTTTACTTTGAAGCTAAATGTAATTGACACGCCTGGGTTTGGTGACAATGTGAATAACGACAAATCGTGGCAGCAAATCATCGATTTCATAGACGATCAACACGACTCGTACATGCGTCAGGAACAGCAGCCATACAGAGACGTCAAGTTTGATTTGAGGGTTCACGCTGTATTATATTTCATCAGACCAACCGGGCACGGCTTGAAGCCACTCGATATCGAGACAATGAAGAGGATCAGCACTAGAGCCAACTTGATCCCTGTGATCGCCAAGGCGGATACGTTAACAAGCCAGGAATTACAAGATTTCAAGCTCAGAATCAGACAAGTCATTGAGGCACAGGAGATCCGTATCTTTACACCGCCATTAAATGAAACACAGGACGACCCAGCTGCCATGGAACACGCCAGACAGCTGATTGAGTCTATGCCATTCGCCATTGTTGGTTCTGAAGATCAATTCGATAATGGTAGCGGTACCAAGGTTGTTGCAAGAAAATACCCATGGGGTCTAGTAGAAGTAGAAAATGATCAACACTGCGATTTCCGCAAGCTGAGATCACTTCTACTAAGAACCAATCTATTAGACTTGATTCTGTCAACACAAGAACTGCATTACGAAACTTATAGAAGATTACGTCTAGAATCCCATTTGGGCGGATCTTCAAGCGATATTGCAAACGACAAATTGGGCAGCAACTTTGTTGCAGCTCCTGCTAGAAAACTGTCACACAACCCTAAGTTCAAGGAGGAAGAAAATGCATTGAAGAAGTACTTCACTGACCAAGTCAAGGCCGAAGAACAAAGATTCAGACAATGGGAACAAAATATCGTCAACGAGAGAATCAAACTCAATGGCGATCTAGAAAAGATCCAGGCCGAGGTAAAAAAACTAGAAGACCAAGTTGCAACTCTAAAGCTAAGAAAGCGTTAAAAATTATGCTAAGGTAAAATTCAGTAGAGAAAGAGAAAGAGAGAAAGAGAGAGAGAGATAAAAAAAAACATCAAAATAAATACGATAGCGAAAAATAGGATATCCGTTCTCAATCACTACAGTAGCTTAGATAAATGACACGTGCTCCAGTTCCATTCCAGCTTCCTCTAGCGAAGTACAGAGAAATAAGAAAAAATATATATATATATTTAAATATCTATCAGAGAACTAAATAATACTTTGTAGTTAGTAATAATAGTACGCTATGCGAATGATTTTACTTGCCCCATGACGAAGCCAATTCGTTTCTATCTGGTATTATCTAAGAACGATTATATTTATTTGTTTATTTGTTTGTGTGTATAGAGTTATATATACGTATATATATTTATGTGGTTGATACTATCTGCAAGATCAAATCAAAGACGAGGAACCAACCTTTATTCCAATTCAGTTAGGTACTTTTCAGCATCCAAAGCGGCCATACAACCAGAGCCAGCGGAAGTGATAGCTTGTCTGTATCTAGAATCTTGGACATCACCAGCAGCGAAAACACCTGGGACGCTAGTCAAAGAGGAGCCTGGGACGGTCTTAACGTAGCCAGCATCGTCAAGATCGACTTGTCCAGCAACAATTTTGGTAGCTGGGGAGTGACCAATGGCGTAGAATAATCCGTTAACTGGCAAGTCGTATTCTTCATTGGTCTTTACGTTCTTGACCTTCAATGCATTCAAGTACTTGTCGTCACCCTTGGCTTCCAAGGTGACGTGGTTGTACAAGATTTCGATCTTTTCGTTTTGTTCAGCACGTCTTTGCATGATTTGAGAGGCACGCAAGTGGTCCTTTCTGACAAGCATGTACACCTTGGAACCGTACTTGGTCAAAAATTGTGCTTCTTCACAGGCAGAGTCACCACCACCGATGACAGCCAATGGCTTGTTTCTGAAGATTGGCACTGCACCGTCACAAACGGCACAGGCGGAGATACCCTGTTGCCAGTACTTCTCTTCACCTGGCAAGTGTAGACGCTTAGCGGAGGCACCGGTAGCCAAGATAATGGCATCGGTAGTTTCTGGTTCTTGGTCCTCGTTGAATTCGGTCCAGAACTTGAATGGCTTGCTGGACAAGTCCACCTTTGCAACGGTTTCGGTAATCACCTCGGTACCAAACTTGACAGATTGAGCCTTCATCTTATCCATCAATTCACTACCGGTCAAACCTTCTGGGAAACCTGGGAAGTTTTCGATTTCAGTGGTGGTTGTTAGTTGACCACCGGCGGCGATACCATTAGCCATGAAACCCTCGTATAGGGTAGGCTTGATTTCTGCTCTAGCCAAGTAAATGGCGGCGGTGTGGGCTGCTGGGCCGGAACCAATAATTGTTACCTTGTGATGAACCATTCTGCGTTGTATTTGTTGTATGGGTATACGCATGTACTAGTGGTGATACACTTCTATTGAATATAGATTGTATAGATTAACAGTGTGTTTTCACTTTCGTTTGGTGTGGCTGTCTTTTGACAATTAGGTCGGGTCTTTATATCAGTTTTCATGAAAAATTCCAGGCCGGTGTGACAAATCAAAGCGATGAGCCAGAACAAAGCGAGTTTAGTCAGAATGAGAAGAAAACAAAATCAGAAACCAGAAGCCAGAAGCTAGAACCACCGGACATATTAGTAAAGTGAGGGGCATAGCCTAGACATATAGTTCAGGCACGTTCGATCTGACAAAAGAAAAAAGGGCCAAAAGAAGGAAGAAGTTAGTGAACGTTGTCCAAAGGGACAACGGAAACACATTTGATTTTTGAAAGCCATCATCTATATAGGGGAGGAGAGGGTGGTGGGACGCCCATCCAATATACAGAGTATATAAGTATTCGTTTCATCATTTGACATGGGAAGGGGGAAGGGGAAAGAAAGTATCTTAGATAAAGGTTGGGAATTCGTTGCCCAACCAGTCCCATGGGTCGTTAAATCTCAATCCCTGGTCCAAGCCGTTGATCTCCTTGATCTCTTCGTCGGACAAGGTAAAGGTCTCTTCGATCTTCAAGTTCTCGAGGAGACGTTCCTTCTTGGAGGACTTTGGAATGACGGCGATACCACGTTGGGTGGACCACTTCAACAAGACGTGGGATGGGGTGACGTTGTGTTTTTGAGCAATGGCCTTGATGGTGTCGTTTTCGAACAAAGTCTTTGTGTGCAAGGCCTTTTCGTTGTTCAACTCGACAAAGGATAGTGGGCCGAAACTGGAGTAGGCGACGACTTGCAAGCCCACCTTTTGGGCGTACGTGATCAAGCGGTCCTGGACCAAGTATGGGTGGTGTTCGATCTGCAAGGCGACTGGCTTGATACGGGCGCCACGCAACAAGTCCTGGATCAATGCACCCGAAAAGTTTGAGATACCCAAAGATTTGATCAAACCTTCGTCGACCAACTTCTCAAGGGCTCTGTAGGTGTCCAAGATTGGGACAGGCTCCTCTTCGATGATTTCCTTGGCGAAATTGTCCTTACCTGTGTAGAAACCTGGAGGGTACTTTTCGTCTAGTGGCACGAACTTGAAAGCCAATGGGAAATGGATGTAGAACAAGTCCAAGTAGTCCAATTGCAAGTCGTTCAAAGTTCTTTCGACTGCGGTACGCACGTTGTCTGGGTGGTGGAAACTGTTCCACAACTTAGAAACGACGACCAAGTCTTCTCTCTTGACGATTCCTTCCTTGATGGCTCTGTTAATACCTTGGCCCACCTCTTTTTCGTTGGCGTAGTCCTGCGCGCCGTCGAACAAGCGGTAGCCCAACTTGATGGCTTCGTACACCTGTTCGGCACACACTTCGTTTGGGATTTTCCAGCATCCCAAGCCGACTAGCGGCATCTTGGATCCATTGTTCAAGGTAACTGTTGGTGCGAGGTATGTCATGGTGTTTCTATACTGTGTTTTGGTGGAGATAATTGACACTACTGTCAGAACTATTTACAACCAGTATTACATCTACTAGCAAGTAGTAAGGGGACTGACTGATCAGATTGCTGTGACAATTCCATGCCAGCCCTATTTATACAGAAAATTGCAAAATACAAACCTTCACGAGAGCAATTGCGGTTGATATGGGTTTGATATGGGAGTGGGTGGGAAGGGCTTAAACCAACCAATGCCTGGGCGCAGCCCAGGCATAGTTCCAGGCCCAGGCCCAGGCCCAGAGCAATGCCTGGGCCTCTGCCTCTGCCTCTGCCAGATTGTCCCTTAAGTCCAGGTGGGTGCGCACGCCCTTGGAGACAAAGTCAAAAACACAGGGCAATCAACAGGCGAAAGAAAACCCAAGCAAATCACAACACCAGACGAAACAATGTGCTCGTTCTCCAAAGAAATCTGGTGTGTATGTATGTGTGTGCTACTTACCACAGGTAATACAGGTAAACACAGATCACACTGCCCATATGCAGAGAGTGTCGAGGATGGTGGGTGGGGCGGCGGCCGGAAGATAGTGCTCCGGCCGTAGCACGACTCCTCTTTCGACGCGCTTCCACTGGGGGAATCACACACTGGAAACACGGAAACGGTGTTACCCGGAGACGCGGGCGGTGAGCCAGTGGGCGAGCGTGCGAGCGTGTTCAGAGAAATATTACGCCCTGGTGTAGTGATGTTTGTTGTTTGTGGTGGTGTTGCCGGCGGCTCTGGCGTGGTTGTGGTGGTGGGGGGTATGTATAATATAGAATAGAATCAATCAATCAATCAATCAATTAATCTGTCGCATTACGTAATTGGGGTTGCGTTACTTTGTGCTCTCTACCTCTGGCTATGATATTAAGGGCATGTACTCGTCAGACTCGAGGCGTCTGATTATGTTGTCGTCCGCATACAAGACGTAGTGCTGGTAGAAGTAGGTCAAATCGAAGACGATGGTGCCCGCGCTTCCGACAATGAATGGGAGCGCGTTCATGACGAACTCGTGCTTGTCGTCACTGGTCAAGAACGAACAAGAGGTGAAGATGGACAGTGTGTATGTGACGTTCGCCAGTAGCGTGCACACGAATAGTAGCGGCGAGAGGCCGTCTGTGCTCTTGCGTCTGTAGTTCTTGATGAGCTGTGGTATTCTTGCGTAGAAGTAGGCCATCGCTCCGACCCACGAAAACACCTGGCCTGGGATGCTGGTGTGGGGTTCTTCTGGGGTGGTGGTGGTGGTGGTGGTGGTGGTGGCGGTATTGGAAACCGAGATTGCGCGGCTCACCAGTGCCATTGGCATTGCCAATGGCATTGCGGTTGCCGCCCCGCTCTGGCCCACGACGAGCGTCGCGAGCCATCTCCACCAGCCCTGGCGACGCTTCATGTTGAAATGTACGCTCGGGTTCGACCCCCGGCTTCGTACCAACAATAGCCGCTCCTCCATGGTCGCCGACTCGTGACCCGGCGTAGCCAACTGGTTCTTGTGCAATATCCCATAGTAGTAGTACTGCCCGCATATAACTACATCGTTCGTCAAGTAGTACACGGCCAATAGTATCTGGAACGGAAGCTGTCTGGTCATGACAGCCCCAAACAAACTGGTTATATCGCCAAAGAGCCAGCACAACAAGAAACCGGCCGAAAGCCCTTCGACGCTCTTGTCCCGGTACGTCTCGATCAACTGGGGGATTTGCGCAACAAAAGAGGTCAAAAACGAGACCCCGCCGCTGGCGACGCTCACATCCGGCCACACTGACCTATCGCACCATGTCTCATTACTCATCTCTGGAATTGGGTCTGCCTGGATGCCTGTCTGAATGCTCTTATTCGCTTCACCAGGTCAAACCAGTGTTGGTTTTCTTTACCTAGTTTTTTATTTCCCTGCTTTTTCATTTCATTTAAGTCTGTACTGGACTGGACTGGCTGTATAAACAGAGTCACAACCTGAGAAAGAAACTCATCAAAATTTGAAAAATATATATATATATATATATATACATTACTGTTATAATCATATATCATATAGTGGGTGTATGTTATGTATATGGAACTGTAGTTGTGTGTCTAGTGGGAAGAAGCACCAGCATGGCTCGGCCCTTCTTAAGTATCGTTTATTTGTTTGTTTGTTTGCTTGCTTGATTGATTTTATATAGTTAATTCTTTTCTTCTCTCTCCTTGTCTCAAAACTTCGCGTAGTAATGGTTCCACTTCCTCACAAACAACGCATTCTGCTCTCTGATGGGCTGGTACTCGTCAATCGCCTGGATTAACCGGAACGACGACGACAACTCGTCCAAATGCAAAAGATTGTTCCATCCGAAATGGTACCGGAGCAACACGTTCAACGTGAGCGAACAAAGAATCTTGTAGTTTACCGTCACATGCTTCTCCTTGAAAGCATCCCAATCAAGTGCCTGCATCTGCTTGTTGTTGGCGTCGTACCGCGATACCTTGGCGTTCTCCGCAACTATTATGTCCAAGATCCACATGAATAGCTCGTGGTCCACCCGCGCTAGACAGTTCCAGAATGTCATGTAGTTCAAATATCTAGAGTTGAACTCCTCCGCAAACGCAGCATCTTTCCTCATGTACCTCCCAACAACCCCATCTTTGTTCATGATCCGGTTGTCGTACTTGTCTCTCGTGGTAGAGTTGAAACATGTCAACTGGAGCAAGTTCGCCAGCTTCCATATCTCTTCCACCTCAAACCCTTCCAGAAGCAAGTGGTACATCAAGTAGTTGTCCCCCGTCTGTATCCCATACTTGGATATAGACTTCCATTGCAAAAGCTTCACCAAGTGTGGTCGAAGTGATGGCGTCACGCCGATATGCATATCATCCGCCAACTTGTTAATTTCTGCCATCTGCGTGCTAGGGAAGGGCGTCATTTTGCACTTGATGATTTCATCTAGTTCTTCCAACTTGTCCATGTACTTGTTAGAAATCACGTTGTGCTCTGTGTTCAACACAGTATTGTAGATCAACGACCTTTTGCACGATGAGAATCCGGTTTCCCATGCAATTCTTTTCAGATCTGGAAGCGAAGATTTCCTATTTAACCCTCTATCAATAAGTAGCACCACTTTTTGTCTGTTTATCTCGTCCTTCACCTCTTGCTCCTCTCGTCTATGGCTACTCTCCAACTTCTCGATGCTGGCCATGCTCAACGTTTTCCGAACCTCCCTTTCGTGAGACTTCCGCTCCTCTTGGCCCTTTGGCGGCAGCCAACATGGCCTCGTGCTCGTCACCATCGACACTTTGTCGTCGCTCACTAGCTTTAAGTCCTCCATACCTTCTTCGCTTGCGTTCTTGAAATCAAAGGGAAGTAACTCTGCAGATTGCGTACGCTCCAGGAGCCTCGACTTGGTAATCTCATACTCAGATTTTTGGTATACAACACTGAGGTTTCTTCCAACTTGCTGGAAGTACTCCAGGTCAGACATCCTTTGCACACCCGGTATTGGGCTAGGAGGCATGTCATGGGTGTCAATGATTTTCCCGTTCCCGCTGCCGCAACCACCGGCACCGCCCTTCGATGATGAGGAGCTTGTTGCCGACGATCCCGATGCAGAAGATCTTTTTTGTTTGCGTTGAGTGAGGAACGCAGAACTATGGGAGGCCATTGGTATGGTTGCGACGAGGCTTTCGTCCAGCAACTCGTTGGCCGAGAGCTTGGCGTCTTCATCGTAAAAGAGCTCTTTTTGTTTGATACTATGTTGCAAGTGTATCTTGTTTTGTTCCCTGCGCAGTCTGTAACGCTGCGAAGGAGTTAAGGGTTTCTTTGTATTGTGCAAGTCCGTTGGTAGAACGGGCACGCTCTTGGAATGCTGCGATACGGACAACGGATGGTGACCGTGATGCGATGCTGAATGTACAGAAGTGGACGACACCGAAGATGGAGCCATTGCGCTGTTCGTGCTGGGCTTCATGGCTGAAGCTGTTTTCGACCGGGTAAGCAACTTCGCGCCGCCTGGCCCAGAGCTGGAACCTGCCGTATTCATATTCATGCCCATGCTGATGCCGGAGCTGTCAAACCCGGCTCCCGACGACGTCGATCCACTCTTACTGCTGGCATTACTGTTACTATTGCCGGTTACATGCGAATCGCTGTTGTTAAATGTGTATTTAGTGTTCATTGCCTTTGGTGTTGATGTGACCTTGACTGTCGATACTGAAAGATCTGCATCCGAAAGCGAGGTATCGGTGAGGTGGGATAGCGACACAGCGTCCAGCTCATCCTTGTTATTCAGGTGGCTGCCGCCATTTTTTCTGGTGGATGCTGCTGCCGCACCCTGACTCGAATTTGAAGCGGAGAACAACTCTTTTGTCAACGCGCCACCATTAACAATACTGCTGCCATCCTCATCATCCTCCTCATCGTCGATAATCGACGTCCCGCTAGAGGAGTCCTTGGAACATCCAGCATTAATGGAAAACACATCTCCCGTGTCTGTAATGATCGACTCGTTCGAAATGGGTCTTTCGTTCTTCACTAAAACCGCCTTCCGATTAGGCGGCTTAAACGACAGTACACCATCCTCAGGCGCGTCTGGTGGCCCCCCTGCAGGCCCTGGCCCCGTAGAAAGAGACCCTGCCCCCCCTGGAACACTACTGGACGCGCTTGCTGCCGCACTACTACCACTACCGCTACCACCTTCCATCATATTCATCAATATATTCTCACTAGGACGTCTATGAATCCCGGACCCTACCGTCTTGCTATTCGTGCTATTGCTGTAATTCGACACACACGAGTTGGCCCCCGATGACCCAGGATACGTCCCCATCTTGCGCGACCGAACATGCGCCATAACCATCGATTATCTCTCGTGCAATTAATTATTTTCCTCTGGGTATATTCCCACCTTCTCTTATTAAAACGAAAATAAGCTTATAATCTCAGTGTTTCAAAAAAAAAAAAAACGCTCTAATAAACAATGAATAGAATAGAAAATAGTATAGTACTAAAACCAAACCAACCGGACCGAAACAAAGACAAACACAAGACAAGCTAGACGATACTCAAAAATATGAACGTCCCCTGCTCGCCTGGCCTCTGTATTTTCTCCTTCTCTTGTTGAATCGAAAAAAAAAACCTTCTGCTCTTTTTTTATTATTATTATTTTCTATAGACCTACCTATTAAAAGTGATCTCAAATCATCTAAAACTACAACTATTGTCTGAGAAACATCTAAAAAATCTCGAAAATTGGGAGAAAACCTGAGAAGTCGAGTTTTTTGGGAAAAAATGGCAAAAAAAAAAAAAAAAAATTCCCGGTTTCACCAGAACAAGAGAACTGAGGAAAAAAAAAATGAAATAAAATAAAATGAAAATAAAAAAAAACTATACTAAAGGAGAAGAGAAGAGACCATCGCCCGCTGCACGGTGGGTCTAACCGTAGACTATATATTATCTTGTATTGCCTTACCTTAACTTACTTTATTTAGTACAGTATAGTATAGCATACTATACCGCACTCTATTTTTATTTGACGAGCTAGCTGTCCCTGCATTAGCAAGCAATGGCTTAGCACATAGTAAGTACCGTCGTGCGTAAATCTATAAATAGCTATTGCTACTGCGTTTGCCTGCGACTACTCTCCGTATTCATTTGTTTATTTGTTTTCCATTCTTGACTACTTGGAAGGGGGACTTGAGACAAGGCCTGAGACGGTTTTGTTCGCTTTGTTTCTTGTTTGTTTCTTGCTTCGTGGATCGTGTTTTCCTTGTGATTCTATGCTGCGGTGTTTTCCGGTTTTAGTGCAGAAGAAGATGCGTCCTGTGTTTAGATTTCTGACTGAGATTTACTTTTTCTGAGCGGTTTGTTTAGGGTATTCCGGTTTGGGGAATGAGAGGGATGCAGTAGTTTCCGCGGAGGGAGGCGGGTTAACCAAAACAAAAAAACAGCAGCAAAAAAAAAAAACAGAATTGTTGCTGGGAACGAACCGTTTGGGCAGATCTACGGTTCGACCCTCGAGCGCGGTCCATCTTGATCTATTTATTTCTCATATCATATCATATCAAAACCACGTCACATACAAATTATATTATATATATGTATATGTATAGAGAGTGATGTACACAGATCAGCCGGGCGGCTACTCCTCTTCCGGGGAGTCCTGGGGGAGCGAGTTGCGTAGCGTCAGCTCCATCACGGTGAGTCCGTCTTCGAAGAGCTTGAGAAGCGTGTCGAGTTCTGACAGAACAGTAGGTTTTCTGTCCGCGCGGTGGTCATCCGGAACGTCTATGAACATGTCCATCGAAAGAGACTTTGGGGGCGCGTCCATCATGAGTCCCGTAGAAGGCGTCACTGAGGCCGACACCACTGCAACTGCTGGGGCTGTGCCCGAGGCGTTTCCTGGGGTCGTGCTAGCGGTGGTATTCGTAGCGGTAGCGTTCGTAGCTGTAACGTTTGCACTGGTATTGGCAGTACCAGTGTTAATCTGGGCGGGCACTGACGCTGAAATTGGAACTCCTTGAGCCTGGACAGAGGCGCCTGCACCTGCGCCTGCCGGTACCGCCGGTATTGTCGGTACACCAGGCGCTCCCAACATTCCCAGCGAACCGCCGTGCTCGTTGGTAATGCTGTTGTTGCGGCTCGACGTGCTGGCACTCGTGCTCCGTTTCCGCGGCTTCAAGTCTCCGAACCGTTTTTCCGCAACAGGAGTCATTGCCACGGAGATTTGCGCATTGCTCGTGTTAATCCCGAACTGGTTCACCGTCTGCGCGGTTGTACTGGAATGCGGATGTGCAGAGGCAGATCCCGAATTGCCGCCGCCGCCGCCGCCGCCCTCTTCCAAGTGCGATGTGCCGTCCAATAGCTTGTTCGACCCAACCAGTGTCGTTGGCGAAGGCATCTGTAACTTGAGGTTTGGGTGCTGCTTCTTGAAATCACGGTTGATTCTGCTGGGCTCCTCCTCCTTGCCTTTCTTGTCCATTGGCGAGTTCATTGACTGCAACAGTATGTCGCTGCTTGTCTGTAACTGCTTCATTACGGGCGGTGTGTTGCTGTATATCGAGCTTTGGTGCTGCACAGCGTCCAGTATTTTCTTTTCCGGAGATACCCCGTTAGAGCCACGCGTAGGCGACGGAGATCTCACGCTCATGTTGGAATAGCCGCCATTCCCCATGGAGGCGGCACCATTCCCCGTGGAGGAAGTGCTGATGCCTGCAGGAGCGGGGACGGAAGCGGAAGCACCCGTACCCGCGCCCGCACCCGCACCCGTATTTGTACCTGTACCTGTACCCGCACCCGGACCTGCACCCATGGGTAGCAGGGACGGACCAGAGTTTGCCTGCATAGATGTTGCTGCGCCAGCAGGGACACTGCTTGCACCACTAGACACGTCAGACCGATACGCAGCAAGCTGCGCTGAAGGCTGTCCGCTAACTGTAGGCCTGCGCTGTAACGCAGGTGTCGTCTTGTGCGTCATCGAAGAAACTGTCGCAGACCGCGGCTTTGTACTGTTCATGTTCATGTTCATGTTCATCGTTATAGAAGATTCTTTCGTCACGGGTAACTCCTCGGGGATCTCGATCTCAATAGGAGTTGGTAACACCGATGAGCTGCCCGCACCTGGCATGTTCGTCTTGAAGTTTGTCTGGAGTATGGATAACGCCGGTGTGCTTTGACTGTGTATATTCCGTATGTCTGGCCTGCCGTCGTTGTCATGTTCCGCATGGCCTCCACCAGCATTGGGCTGGATGCTGAACGATGAGACTGTCTTACTCAGCTTTGGGAAATCGTAAACCTCTTCAGGTTTGTCGTCAAATAGCTGGAGTAATTGCTTGGACGCTTTTGTCTCGCTTCTCTTTGACGTTCCATGAGTCGTGGTTCCTGTGTGACGGCTATAGTGGTTCGCAGTACCAGTAGCCGTTTGCTGGTAATGTTTAGTGAAATGGGAGTTGTGCTGGTTTGTGGCGATGTTGCTATTGGCATTCGTTGTGTAGATATTGTTGTTGTTGTTGCCGTTGCCGTTGCCTGTGTTCGGATTCATCGCGTGCATAGTCGAAAGTTGTGCTGTTCCGGGGTTATTATTAGTATTAGTATTATTATTAGTATTGGTGTTATTATTATTATTAGTATTAGTATTATTGTTGTTGTTAAAGGTGCGTCCAATCGTGGATCCCTGGTAATATGGGAAATACGGCTTGTTAGAGTTGTAATAGTCTTCTTCTGGGTACGCATAGTTAACCTCTTGTGGGGAATATTTGATCCAATCTGCTTCTTCCGGAATAGCTTCAACATTGATATCGTTTTCCAAGATGTATTCCTTCGAGCTTAACGAGTCGAAATCCCATTTTATATCAATCTCATCCTGTGAGTTTTCGTTACTTGAACCCCACATGTTCGCATCTAAAGAAGAGTTGGATTTCCTCTTTGCCTGGTTTTGCTCTTCTTCTTGCTTATAATGTTCGTTCTTTTCTCTGAACAGTAAATATCGCGTTATAAGTTCTCGTAGCACCGAGGTGCTCGTTCCTCTCTCTTGCTTGATTAACTTACTCTTCGATAAATCTTCCGCAGATGGTCTTTCCCGAGGATCCTCGTCAAGGCATAATGCGATGAATTCTTTCAATGGCTGTGAATATTCTCGCCCTTCAAGTCTTGGAGGTTTTGATTTCGTAATCATCTGCATCGCTCTGATAGCCTCCATGTGGCAGTATGGCGGATTACCAGTGGCAATCTCATACGCAGTTATACCTAACGACCATATATCCACCTTAGTATCATAATATACCCCTTCCATGATCACTTCCGGCGCCATCCAGTACGGAGTTCCAGCCATTGTTTGTCGTTTCAACATTGATTGAGAAAGTTGCGCAGCAACACCAAAGTCACATAGCTTTACACTACCGTTGTTCGAAATCAATATGTTAGCCGCCTTGATATCTCTGTGAATCACATTATCTCTGTGAATCGAAACTAGCGCCACCAAAATCTCTCGCATTATAACACCAATGTACTTCTCCTCGATCACACCTGGTCGAAGTAACGTCCGAAGCGAACCTCCTGCACAATACTCCATGATCACCCATAGCTTCGTGTCATTCAAATAGGATCCATAGTAATGTGTAATATTAGGTGCCTGCTTCAACGAAGATAAAAATTGGATTTCCTTACGAATATCTTCCACCTCATCTTCAGTGTTATCTAAATTTAACACTTTGATCGCATATACCTGTTGCGTCTTAACATGATACGCCTTGTAAACAACACCGAATTTACCTCTTCCGATGATCTCCTTCCTTTTGAAAAGGGATGTAGCATTGTTTGTTGAGCCAGTAGCCATCTTACTTATTAGATTCTATGACAAAACACCGTTTGTTTCGCTCAATTATACAATGCAATGTTTAACAGTCTGTTTTATAACCTATTAGCCTTTAGAACGCCGTGTAAATCCAGTCCTCTCAACAGCAAGTATAAATGAAATCTACAAGCTCACCTTCTCAAATAACAATGTACGCCTACTTCTTCCCTTGTGGCTTACTTTCTCCTCCTTTGATACAGCCTTTCTTTGTTTTAAAGCTACTGGATTAACATAGCTAATGTTACTTCCTCTCCATGTGTCTACAATATAAACATTACGAAATACATACAACAACAACGCTGTATAGATATTACCCGGCCATCAACCATCAATCAAGACAGTCAATCACAGTCACGTGACACTATCAACTTTTTCGAAAAAAAAAAAAGCTAACAAGCCCTTGGGCATCGCTCGGTGTATATACATATTTTATATTGTGTAAGTAACAGAAGCGCATCAAATCGAATCGCCCAGCGCATATCTCTTGTGAGAAGTGGCAACTCAAGCACAGTGGTGAGAATCTGTAATATACTACAGTTTTGTGAAGTGGGATCTCACTAATCAGGACAAATTCATCAGTGCTGGGTGTCATGTTAAACATCTCACGATGCACCAATCGACTTGGTGCAGTTGTTGTACAGCGAAGATGGATTGCGGGAGTGTCGAAGGAAACTATGTTCGATATAATAAATAATGCCAAAAGTTTGAAACAATTGCAAATACTCAAGAATGATGAAAGGGTGCATACTTATGTTGGAGAAACACTACGAAATCCTACGCAGGAAACTGTTCATGAATTGATGCAGGTGAAGAGGAAGATGTTGCGTTCTCTTGGAAAGGATTATTTTTTGGCGGTGAATTATATAGAGCAAAGCATACCAGTAGATGTCGACAGGCTCAAGTTCCGAACAGAATTTCAGAAACAAGTGACACCATATCAATATGACATGTTTGTCAAAACTCTCAGTCATTTGAGAACCAAAAAAGGTTATGATAGGCCCACTAGGAGGAAAGAATTATACAAGGCTATAGAGTTGCATAGGTGGTGTAATCCAAAAATAACAAAAGAATCCGGAATTCTTCTTCCTGAAGATATCCACAAATGGTTTTATATGTTTGTACCGAAAGAAGACCGCTTGAGTCATTACAATTTTCTAATAGAAAACAACGTTGTAATTGCGGGCGATTCCGCAGAAAGGTTCCAGTCCCTGATGCTCACTGGATCACAATTAGAATACCAAGTGGCTACTTTCCAACATTTCATCAGAGATCCAACTAAAAGGCATCTCTTCGAGGAGAAATTTATTATAATGCATGCGTTCAAACCTATAAAGAACGTCGTTGATACACTCATCGAAAATAATGATATTGAGCATATTAAAGAGTATTTTGATGCTCTCATAACAAGACTAGAACACGTTGAATTGAAGAATGAAAAAATTCCTTATGTTATCAGAAAATCGTACTTCAACCAGTTTATGCTTTCACTCCTGTGTTTTGCAAGACACACATATTCTGTTGAAATGTTCTTACAAGTAACCCAGGAATTCTTGAATTCGTTACCAAAAAATACTCCAGTTACCTTTATACAGAAACCATTTGCTGAAATAATCAGTCATTTCCAGAAAAACCAAGATACAGAAACGGTGTTCAAACTTATGAGCTTGTTCGACAAGTTCGCATTAACTAAACCAAACAGTAAGTTTACAAACGAGATGCTAGGACGCATAGTACACTCATTAAGGAGTTTTAAAGACCCAAAACTTACAATGTCATATATTTTGAGCACTTATTGTGATGAAAAGACTCGGATAAGGTTGAATTCTCTGGGCCTTTGGTGCTTAATATTTGATAACAAGTTCGGTCATTTACCTTTACAAACTATTAGTCACCCTGAAATGAGAAAGAAATACATCACTGTGAATGTACCAAAGCGATTGAAGTATAAAGGAACACCGGACACAGCGATTTTGAATGAGTTATACATCGTGGTATTTGACTACTACAAAAAGAAGTTATCTAAAGAAGAGTATAAAGAACTTGTTTTGAAATGCTTCAGTGCGTACTGTCATTACTTAAAAAAAGATCTTCCCGATAATGAACGATGGAAGATTGACACTAGCATTTTAAGAACGATGATACATCGCGCAAAATATGATCTAAGAGATAATAGACTAGCATTTGATATGCTGATAAAATTCTATTCTTTAAATTTGAAACCGAGATTTGATTCTAAAAGCGCGCCATTCGGGCTTGTCCTTTATGGAAATGATAGCATTTCGCAAGAAGAGTTCAACCAGGTTTTGAAACTCATGCAGGAGTGTAACGCACCCATGGACTCGAAACTATTCATCACTATCATTCTGAGATTCCTTAAATCAGATGATATTCATTCGGCTCATGAATGGTATAACCGTTTTTTGAAAGTGGGATTTCATCTAAAGCATTTTACATTAATAGAAGAAGCAAAAAGGCTTGAATGGAAAGTACCTGAAACTGCCGAAAAGTACTATCAAGAATGCGAAGAGAAGAATAAACTTGAAAAAAATGAAAGTTTCGACGATATTTACTTGCAAAGTCCTGTGGAAGACTCCTACACGGAAGAGATTTTGAAGATTGCAGAAAAGCTTGGTGAGTTTGTCAATGTTTCAGAAAACAAAAGAGAAGAATCAAGCAAAACCATAATTGAAGACTGCTGAGCATAGCCTCTCGGATGATACAGGGAAGATGGAACCCATACCACATAAAACCCACCTAATGACTGAAAAGACCGAAAATATCCCATTGACTAATGACGCATATAAAATGAATATTCTTGTAAATACACTATATACATATATATATATATATATATGGTTTGTAACACTATAACAATAACCCTCACCTTACGTCTCTACCGCTTATAAAGCAAATCTTATCATGTAGATTCAATTTTTTTTTACCTGTCTAATTGATGTATCTATCTCTTTTCGATAGTAATTCTAAGAAAAACTACAAGTGTTGAAATATATACCTACACATATATATGATAAATATGACAAAGACACTTGATGGCAAAGAAAAGAGGAAGGAATATCACGAAAGCAGCCTAGTGAAGTGTTGCTAATTAAATTAAAACACCATAAATAAATGAAAACAATCCTACTAGCATTAGCATTGGGTCCTCTACTGGTACTAGCGCAAGAATACTCACCAGCGCTTATATTCTCATACAATCTGTAAGTTATCAGTCAGCATCGCTATCCCTTCGCCACTTACGAATAGTATACTAACTAGTAGAAAATATACGAACAGAGTTCCTGGAATAATACAACATCGTAATAAATATGGAAATCCTGCAACGTTGACTCAAGACCAATTTCTTGAGATAGCAAAAGAGATGATCTCTCCATGTGAATCAGAAACGTATGTACTTGTGAACCAACCGGGGATTCTCAAGGCTGATTTCAAGAATAGGAAAAAATCAATGGGACTACTACACAAGTATGTGGAGACAAGTTCAACAGCTTTAGGTTTTGAAAATGTGGAGATCTCTGAACACGACGATCTTTTCGAAGACATAATTGATTATGCTATGCAGAAATGTGATATTAATGATAGAATCGACCTAGCAGGGGATCCGGAAAATCGATATGATCCGTATGTGGAAGCACATAAAAGAATAATACGTGTCGACTTTCCTCCTTTGCCTCGTACAGATTATATTTTTGATGGGAACCTATCGAGAAGAGAGGTTCTTAAGGCGAACGACGAGTATTTGAGATACATTGTTGGGACCTTACCATCACCACAACATACAGTAATTTACACTTCTTTAGAAGCCAGTGATCCTATTGAAAATGAAGAGGATGAAGGTACATTAACTATCTGGCCTGAGATCTTTGAGAATGCTTGGCACCAATTGGAAATTGATAGAAACGACAGAGTGAGCAAAGAATTACCCACATTTGTCCCATACAGACCAATGATTGATACATCAGAAGATCTCAAGTTGAGTGTACTAGACAAGGATTTCATCCAGAAAAATTACGGAACCCTTGTATCAATAGCTGCCGTGTCAGCAGTTTTTTTGTTATACCAGATAGGTCTTGTCCTCTTTAAGTCACCTGCTATTAGCCAGAAACCTAAAAAGGTAGACAAGAAGGTAACTACGGAGAAAAAAACTCAGTGAGATCGCTACATGCTTATAAGTCACACCGCATATATCTACAATAAATGTTTGTCGTTGTATATATGTACGCCTTACATTCAGCCTCATTACTTTTCCTTCCTGAGTTATATTTTCCGAGAAATAAGGAATATTTCATAAATATATAGAAATAATAATGTAGTGTAGAATGAATGTTATAGTACAGTTCATAAAACACAAGCAATGAGTTCACTGATAGGGAATGTACCAGATCGCATATCTATAAAACCATAAAAGAAATAATACAGTAGAAGTGTCATAAACTATACAGATGTCGGACTCAGATGATGAAAGTTCTCATTTTAAGGATAATCCTAACTTCGAAGAATGGTGCGATACCATTTCAGAATACCTATTCGAATTAAATGGATGCCTCGCCACTATGAATCATTTTATCAGTGCTTTAGAAAAGAATGTATCACAAGGTAAAACTAATAGTAAAGTTATCGAGAATATAAATACCAAGACTCTTCAACTTATAGAAAAGAGTAAAGGGTTGGTTTCATCCATAAATGAGTATATTCATAAAGTAAATGCGTTGGAAGAAACAACATTGGATAAACCACACTTAATTACCAGGGAGAAGTTGACTAGGGATGTCAAATTCTCAATTCAAGAGTTTACGAAATATCAACAGGAGTTTTTGGCAGTTACCAGAAGGATAAACGCTGTAGCCAAGGATGCCTTAAAACAAGAAGAGGACAAGCAAAGCCACTCTTTCTCCGAACAAATATTGTTAGAAGATGAGGAAAGATCGCAGCAACAACAGCGCCAGAAGACACAACAATCACAGGTAGTAATCGAACGGGAGCCAATAAATAATGAAGAATTTGCCTATCAACAACATCTCATAAGGGAAAGAGATCAAGAGATTTCAAATATTGAAAGAGGTATCACAGAATTAAATGGTATATTTAAAGATTTGGGTGGATTAGTACAACAACAAGGGCAACTTGTCGATAGTATAGAGGCTAATTTGTACAATGTTGCAGACAATACTAGGAGTGCAGCAAACGAGCTAAACAGAGCTATGAGATCTGGGAGTAGTACTCGCAAATTAAAACTATACTTCTTATTAATATTACTATTCTTTTTACTATTGACAACACTAGCAGTATTTAGTTGATATAATACAGTTCGCTAGTTTGGTAGAACAGCACAGTTTGTATCTGATTTAGTCTTAACTTTTTGCAATACATCGATAATGGCTTGAAATGTTCACAAGCGACTGATATATGTGCAGAATAGACCAATAAATTCATTATAAGCATCATTCATCATTGAATTTCCAGATGTTTACATTACCGTCATCGCCGGCGGTGAGTAGCAATGAATCTTTATCTCTACTAGAAGTCCATTTTACCATGTTAGTTTCATATACACCATGCGCTAACTCGTAAGTACATTTAATCTGCCAGTTGTTGCTGCCGTTCTCTTCATAAATTACTAAGCGTCCGTCAGATCCCGTACTTGCAATATAACCCTCTGGACTCCAACTGACACTATAGATCGCCCTAGTATGCGCTTTCGGTAGAACTGTTTCCTGTATCCATTCCTGCTCATACTCATCGATATCTTCTACTAAAGCCCAGATAATAACTCTACCATCATCACTTCCACTACAAAGCCTCACATTATTGTCCTTTTTCTCGAAATCAGAAGACCATACGGTACCCTCATGTCCATTGAGGACAGCACAGCAGACCCAATCATCATCACTATCCTTCCAAATCCGTATTGTATCATCGTAAGAACTGGATGCCAATAAGGGAAGCGATCCGTGCCAAGTAACGTGCTTTACGTCTTGTGAGTGTTCCTGCAACACACTGATGCACTCAAATTCTTCACCCATTTCGTCTGCTTCCCAGATCCACACACTTTTATCTCTTGAACATGTAGCTAATAATTGCCCATCATGCGACCAAGACACACCTTTGATTTCATTTTCATGTCCCTCTATGATAGCAAGCAACTCCGTCTCTAGCACATCACCTTCTTCGTCATATGAATCCTCATCCTTGCCCCATATAGACACCGTAGAATCAAATGATCCTGCGGCAAGTGTCTTGGAATGTGGCCTCCAGGCTACACTCCTTATTGTTTTTTTATGAACAGTGTCGTCCAATTCTTCAAGCACTTTTAAAGAATTGAGGTCTACTAATTTAATCTTTCTATCAGTGCTACCTGTAGCTATTATCCCATCTTTGCTAACATCGACACTCCAGCACTTATCAGCATGTAAATTCAGGGATTTCAATAATTCCAATGTTGACATGTTTGTAGTATATGTAGTCTTGATGCCTTTCGGTTTTGGAAGCTTGTATATGTCGTTCTTTAGGTGTTCTCACAACAAACTACTAATGCTCTTTTCTTCACCGAAAATAATTTTAATATATGTTCTTTCTAAATAGTATTGAAGAATATCAAAAGTCAAATTGGAGATGACTAAAAATATATAAAATTTGGCGACTTAGAAGGATACGAATTCGGCTTCCTGTTACATTAGACAACACAGGTTATAGATAGAATTGATTTGTACTTTGAGCCATGAAGATTGTGCTTGGAAATGTTGGTAAAAGGTTATTCTCATCAAGTGTTAATTCAATTCCAAAACAGCCTAATCATGGGTCTTTGTTAAAAAAAGTGGCGGCTCTTGTTGGATGTGCGACAATCACCGGTTTATCATGGAGATATTATGAACAGAATTATTATCAAACAGAACTTTCAAGAGAGTATTTCACGAAATATCGGATTAGTCGCAAACAGACTATCGATCAGGATCATTATCTAATCCAATTGCAGCCTTTAAAACCACAAAGAACTAATCTGTGGAGTACAATGGGGTCTTCAAAGCTTTGGTCAGTGGAGGTAAAACAACCAGAAATTATGGTTGTTCGTAGCTATACACCTTTGCCGCTGATGTTGAACGAGAACGGATCGGTAGACGTACTCAAAGATGGCGAGAATGCAAATGGTGCTTTAACCTTCTACATTAAAAAGTATAAACAAGGCGAAGTTGCCAGGTGGATTAATAGCCTTCCGATTGGACATGTTTTGGAATTACGTGGACCTTACATTGAATATGAGATCCCAGAGATCCCAGGTGAAGTTAAAAGAGATAGATCATTCTTGTGGGATGATGAACTGGAAGCTGCCTCACAGAAATTCCAATACCAACCAATTGATCTGTTATTCCTCAGTGGGGGGACCGGAATTGTTCCATTACTACAAATGACTCTTACAGAATCCCCATTTAGGGGTAAAATTGCAGCTTTCCACAGCTGCAAGTCCAAGACAGAATTGGGTCCATTGGAAGGGATTTTAAATAAGTTATCCAGCAATGGACGCATTAAGCTACATCTTTACGAAAGTCAAGATGCATCAAAATCTTTCCGTAATAACTTAAACTCTATTAAAAAGTTAATACCGGCACCATATCCATACAATGGTCCACAGCCATTCAAATCCATTGACCCTCAACTGAAACCGGTGCTAGCGCTAGTGTGCGGTCCTGAAGGTTTCATTTCTACAGTTTCGGGTGCCAAACTCGATTCCATGCAGGGACCTGTTAGTGGAATTTTGGGTTCTAGAGGCTGGAACAACTCAAATGTCTACAAATTATCGTGATATCTTATAATAGTTTCGAACTATATGTGTATCCGCTTTTATCTTGTATATATTAATCGTACCGGAGTTTTTTCATTATATATTATAATTGCACATAATATGGGAAATGTGAAAAGTTAGCTGAATCCATCAAATATTAACGTGATTCCTTCACGTTAATGTTTAAAGGAAGGGTTTGTGCTCAGACTTTCGAGAACCATTCTTCAAGGTCACCCTTCTCTCAACACAATTCCTGCAATGTATACAGTATCTCAAAGGGTTAGAAATAGAGGAGCTCAAGTACTATGCAAAAGGCTCTCAAGCAGTGTAAAAATCACCGGGTTCAAATTAAATAAAGAAGATTTACCCACAAATGCTACCATCTTTAGTATGATTCAACCAACTGGTAAATTCCATTTGGGGAATTACTTGGGTGCAGTGAGGGTTTGGAAAGATATTTCAGATTTGCAAGATGATAGTACACGATCTCTTTTTGGAACAGCCGATCTACATGCTATTACTATACCTAAACCTAACGTGAAAGACTTCAAAACATATCGGACAGAAGCTATTGCATCTATCCTATCTATCGGAATCGATCCAGAAAAATCAACTGTCTTCCACCAATCTAGTGTAAGACAGCATACGGAACTTCATTGGATGTTGTCGACTTTTGCACCTATGGGTTATTTGAACAGGATGACGCAATGGAAATCAAAAGCCAATATAAATGACAATCCTGATGAAGCTGCTCTAGGCGCTATAAAATTGGGTCTATTCTCATATCCTGTGCTTCAAGCAGCGGATGTTTTGTTGTACCGTTCTACTCATGTTCCAGTCGGGGATGACCAGTCTCAGCACCTAGAATTGACAAGGCAACTAGGTAACACGTTCAACAAATTTTATAAAACTGATTACTTCCCTACACCAACCACAATCTTATCGCCAACAAAAAAGATTCTGTCACTTTTGAACCCATCAAAGAAAATGTCGAAATCGGATCCTAACCAAAACTCTGTGATATATATTACAGACGAACCTGATGTAATTGCCAAGAAAATCAAGAGAGCTGTGACAGATTCAATATCATCTAGTTTCTATTATGATCCTGAAGGCCGTCCTGGTGTTTCCAACTTGATCAATATTGTTTCTGGAGTGCAAAGAAAGTCGACCGAACAAGTAGAAAATGACATCAAGCATATAGATAACCACAAGGACTTTAAAGACTACGTTACTGAAGTTTTAGTTGAGGAATTGGCTGCTCCACGTAAAAAATTCTATGATTATATGAGAAACCCTGAATATTTGAACCAAGTATCCGAAGCTGGTGCCGATAAGGCCCGCGCTATAGCGGAAAAGAATATAACTGATATTAAACGAATCATGGGCTTTTTGTAAGGGCAGGATATTATTAATGATTTTCCTATACATGTAAATATTATTTTGTACTCATTATAACGAATTATCTATTATCCCTATTTCATTGGCATATGAAGTGGTTATTCTTTGAACCTGTCTTATGTCAGCGCACGAGATAATTATTTCTTTAATCAAATCATGTCTCTTTTCGGAGCCTAGCGCTAAGAATTTGGAGTTTGTTGGATCATACAGCCAGCTTAAAGTTTGGCTAAACCTATCCGTATAACCCATTTCAGCTAATCTGATACAATATATCTTCAAAAGCTTGATGGCCTCCTCATTCTCTTCCAATCTGAAAGACACCAAAATTTTGTTCTCCAAATGTGCTAAAGTGATCATTTCTTCTAGGTTTTCAAAACCTTCTTTCATTAATAACACTTTAGCAAACCTTTGAAGATGTTTCATACGTCCTTTTCTGGAAAGCTCGTCATTGGTTTTCGTTTCTAAATAGCCTATGATACTGTTTCTGTTGTTTTTAATTTCTTTCGCAAGAGCATCTGCCTCGGCATTCCAGTACTTATCTTTTTTATCATCACCGCTATTTCCACAATCAACTCCAGAAGAAGTCATGAAATTCCAGTATTGCGATCCATAAGGCCACCATGAATCATTTATCAGCATCCAAGATTCCATATTCTTGTCAAACATATACCCATCACCATTGCTTAATGTTATGATCGGTACCCCTTTTGCCGTTATAGCACACATTGTGATATTTTCAGCCCTGCTCAAAACATCATCTGAATAACGTAGCATAGGACTCAATAAGGAATATACGTCATTAACCGGGAAAGCAACCTTTCCTAATTGAACATTCCAACAATACATTTGACCAATGCTGGTAATACATAGTAAGTAATCACCACAACCTTCGAGGAAACTAATTGGTATGCCAAGAATCATTGGTGGGAAAAGCATTTGCCCAGAAATAGATGAGACATAGATTGTACCCATGTCTGTAGCCCATGCCCAGAATGTAGAACCTGAGGTGCATAATGTTATAAATTTAGGCAGATATGTTTGAAAGAGTTGTTTCTCAGCCTCTTTATCTTTTTTTGTTAATGTTATAATTGTGGGCTTTTGGTCATTACCTGATCCGTTCTTAATTTCAAGAACTGTATCATCTTGACTATTATACTGGAATGAGAGTCTAATTTTAGGATGTGCAAGACGAACTTTAGAAAACGATACAGATGGTAAAAGTAAATTCGTATCGAGGAAATCCATCTGGTCTAAATCTTTTCTAGGCTTTTTGGTAGTTGGTTTACCCTGTGAAAGTAGGGGGTCCTCTACTGGAGGTCTCCTTTTTAAATCCTTTGGAACGGTGTATGATGGCTGCACAAACTCCATGTTGGAACTTGAAGATATCGAAACTTCGGTAACCTTTTGTTGCTTTTTTGTGTTCGCAGAATTTTGTTGTACAGCTTTAATTGCAGGTAGTTTTGTAGTATCCTCTTCTGTCTTTGGCTTAAATGGTAACGGTTCAAGAAGCTTGATTTCCTTTCGGGCCTCTTCAACAGCATCCAACGGCATTACGTCCCCTAGTTCTGAGGTTTCAAATGCAAAAATCACTAATTGACCATCTTGACTAATCGCAAAGAGTCCAAGCCCTGAGTGGTCCCATTCCAGATCTGTAATATACGAATTAACGACCTTAGACGCATCAAATAACGGTTTGATCCGTTTGGTGTTCCACAACACAACATTTCCATCTTCATTGCCCGAGGAGGCGAGAAGGTTGAATGTTTGGATATCATCTGATGTAGAGGATTTCTTCTTACTATAGAGCCTTTGGGAGAACTTCAAAATCTTACAATCAGCAACATATCCAACCAATGATACCTTGATTTTGAACTTTTGTAATCTATCTAGAAGTACAGCAGTCGGTACATTATTATGCAATGAATTGATCATCGGCACGACATCTCCTTGAGGAGACATTGTCATTCTATATGGAAGAGGATTTGTTTGGACGAATTGATTTATAGTTTGATGAAGTTTTGTCGAACCCCGAACGTCGTACTGATAGATCTGTATAGATCTATTTTGTAGAATTACAGTTAGCAATTGTCCCAATGGGTCTGTAATTATCGAGATAGGTTTTGATTTTAGTTCTATCGTGGATTCCAATGCCCATGTTTTTGCATTCAGAATTTGAATCGAGTTTGCCTTACTCAAACTAACAAATAAGAGTTGGTTATTGCTATCATACTTCAGATCGGTGATAGCCTCCGTGTCTTTAAAGTTGCAAATCTCACGAGTGCCTTCTTTTTCATTGATTTTCAAATCATCAGTTAGTTTCAAACTTGCAAGTAGATGATCAGATCCATACACTATTCTTCCATTTCCTAGGGTTATAAGCCATCTACCATCTTCTTGCTTAGATTCGAGCAAACTTAATTCCAATTTAGCGAGTTCTTTGACGTTTTTCACGTCTGTTTTCCCCTTTGCGGAACCCAGTAACATCTCAGTATCCCAAATAGATAGCCATTTACCTCCAATGATATACAACTTCCCTTCAAGAGCCTCGCATTGGGTCAATTGACCACCGTGCAATTTATTGGGCAATTTGAGTAGCTTCATCACTCTAAGGAGTAGTTTGGATATGCCAGCTATAGATCCTCCTATATATCTTTTTGGAGGCACGCGTAGTTTTGAACCACTATCCCTACCAATAACTGGGTAATGATCTCAGTGTTTCATACATATATCTTATATAATTATAATATTGTATTTCATATGTTTGATAGTATTCTTCCTATATTGAAAGCTTCGGTATGTCCAAACAGAAAGAAAGAAAAAAAAAAAACACAGAGCTTTTCAAGAACAGTGAATGAAAAAAACTACTAAGGAAGAGAGTTCAGTATAATAAAAGATAGACGTAAAGCGGGTATTAGTGACACCGATACGGGATTTTTGAGCCTCTTTTAGTGTGCTTATTTGTATTTAGAGCATTTGGAAGGCATTTTTTTCTTTTCAAGAGTGGCGAAGAGTAAGAAATAAGGCGTATAAAACCGAAGTGTAACATTCGATTAAGAAACAAAATAAAGATGTCGGTGCGAGGTGAAAGCAGGGACTCTACCGAGCAACAAGACGTTGCAATGGTCGATGTTACTGAGATAAGGGACCATGATCAAGATGATGGATCTGATTCTGGCGAATATGTCGAATTTTGGATCGATTTATTTCTTGGGAAGAAAGGGCATGAATACTTTTGCGATATCGATACGGACTACATCACGGATAGGTTCAACCTTATCAATTTGCAGAAGACGGTATCCAAATTTACTACTGTGATTCAATATATGGTGGATGAGCTTGAAGAAGGGATCATTGAGAATATATCGCCGTCTCGTTTAGAACAGTTGGAAGCGGATGCACGCAAGTTGTACGGGTTGATTCATGCTCGTTATATCATTACTGCCAAGGGTTTGCAAAAGATGTTACAAAAGTACAAGGCTGCAGATTTTGGCAGGTGTCCAAGATACCACTGTAATCATCAAGCCTTGCTTCCTGTAGGGCTGCACGACATACCCGGGATTGATTGCGTGAAGCTATACTGTCCTAGCTGCGAGGACCTCTACGTTCCAAAGTCGGCCAGACACAGTGCAATTGACGGAGCCTACTTTGGTACCAGTTTCCCCGGCATGTTCCTTCAGGCGTTCCCCGAGATATGTCCCAAGCATCCAACAAAGAGGTATGTTCCAAAAGTGTTTGGGTTTGACCTACATAAACAGGCACAGTTGACCCGCTGGCAAGAGCTACAAAGGTTAAAGCTAGAGAAATGGCTGGTAGAAAAGGGCATAAGTCTCAGTGAGGCAGGTGGATACCAGTATTAGGCTAGACGATCGACAAGCACGAAACAGCCTTCAACGAGCGGGCGTGTCATCGTAGAATAGTGTGGGATAAACGCACATACATACACACATAATTACGTATATATAAATAAATGTATATATATATCATGTACCATCATCAGTAACTTTGCAATGATCGAACCCTTGGCACGACGCTGGCACCTCTCTCGTCGACAGCCGTCCTACGTGTTTCTTTGGACCCTTTCCTCTATGGTGTTTTGTGTCAGAGGGACACAGACACAGACACAGACACAGACACAGACAGGGACACAGACAGGGACAAAGACATGGACATGGACGTGGACAAAGAGGGAGACATGGACATGTGAACACCGGAATATATTTATCCGAAGAGAAAGAATGAAATTCGGGTAACGGCGGTATCGCGAGAGATAACACTGTTTACACTTTGGCACTAACTTACTACCACATGTTCTCCACACAAGCACATACCCCACATCGACACCCCTCCCCCCCTTCCTCTACCCTTCCTCTCCCCTCAATTATTTCTAATCGGGTCGGGGAGTGCTTTTATTCCTCTCCCTCTCCTTCCTTTTCTCCCGCCCCTCCAAATTCCCAGCTTCCACCTTTCCAGCGACAACTAACTGAGTACCTTTATTAACAATTGCCGTCGTCCACTTTTCTAGCTTCCACCATTAGTATCATCCATCACCATCATCACTAAGCGAAAAACAAAACAAACATGGAGAGGAGAATCCAAGCAGAAAATTCAATTTCAATTCCAAAAAAAAAAAACACACTAAACATTCGGTGCACAGTCATCACCGCAACTCCTGCGATCGTCACCTGATACAGACACAAATGGAAATGACAGCTTATTAAGAACGCCTAAGCCAAAGCTTGGAAACAATCATCTACTGCCTGGGTATTCACACGATACACTCTAGTATCTAATAGCTACTTTCCCTACTACATAACATATTGTGTTTTGTGTCTCTTCAATACCGGATTTCGGCTCGCCTTTATCGGAATCAAGAAGATAGCCGCTTTCCGGACGTTCCTGTTCCATGTCACAAGAGGCATTATTAGAAATCGGCGCGTCAGTCAGTCACACTCACTTGAAAATTCCAGCTGGCAATTTTTTTTTCTTTACTGTAGAAAGGAAAAACTTCTACTACAGCTAGTTTTTCCGAAAATCATATATAAAAAAAAAAATTATACAACGCATCGGATCTAACTTCGACACACACAGCACATCAAATATAAAAAAGATTCGGCTGTCCCAAGAGTTGGTGCATTAGTTTTTCGTAACGTTACTACTTCTATTTCTCGCAATAGAATATATATACACATATAAAACTAGAACTAACCATTCGCTATAGTCGCCTGACTGCCACTTAGAAAAGAGGAAACCTGTCAGCCGTCCAGCACTAGAATAATAATTACAAGTTTTTTTTTTAAAAAAAAAAAAAAAAAAAAAAGAGTTATTGAATAGTGTCAGAAGCAATTTACATTTCTTTTTCTCCTGACATCGATAGAGCCGCACTTTCCTGTGTTTTCACATATATTACAGGGACATATTCCATCGACAGATAATCGAATCGATTATACACAGAGATTGATCATTTACAAGTTCCAAGATCGCATTCATTGGTCTGTATTTTGTTGAAATTTTAGATCGATAGCTCCGGCCACACACATATTCTCCCTAATTCAAAAACAATATGTTTGTGAACAAGCATCTAATGGCTGCTGTTGCCCGTAACAGCAGCAGAGCTTTGAACGTTTCTGCTCGCTCTGGCACCACCGCCAGATTGTTTTCTACATCAAGACCAGCCTTCAATGCTGCTGCTGGTAAGCCTTCCTTGGCCAAGAGAGTTTTGAAGGGTACTTTGAAAACCTCTTTGGTTGCCTTGCTTGCAGGTACTGCTTATGTCTCTTATGAATTATACAGGGAGGCTAACCCACCTCCACAAGTTCCACAATCTCCAACTTTCAGCAATGGATCTCCAAGAAAGACCCTAGTCGTCTTGGGTACCGGTTGGGGTTCCGTCTCGCTATTGAAGAACTTGGACACCACCTTGTACAACGTTATTGTCGTTTCTCCAAGAAACTACTTTTTGTTCACTCCCTTATTGCCATCTACCCCCGTCGGTACTGTTGAATTGAAGTCTATTGTCCAACCTGTTAGAACTATCACCAGATCTTCCCCAGGTGAAGTCCACTACTACGAAGCTGAAGCCAAGGATGTCGACCCTGTTGCCAAGACCGTCAGAATCAAGTCTGCTACCAAGGACCACGATTACGAATTGGACTTGAAGTACGACTACTTGGTCGTCGGTGTCGGTGCTCAGCCAACTACCTTTGGTATCCCAGGTGTGTTTGAAAATGCTTCCTTCTTGAAGGAAATCCCTGACGCTCAAGACATTAGAACTAAGATTATGAACAACATCGAAAAGGCCGCTACCCTATCTCCAAATGACCCAGAACGTAAGAGATTGTTGAGCTTTGTTGTTGTTGGTGGTGGTCCAACCGGTGTTGAATTCGCTGCTGAATTGCAAGACTACGTTGACCAAGATTTGTCTAAATGGATCCCAGAAATCTCTAAAGAAATTAAGGTCACTTTGGTTGAAGCTCTTCCAAACATTTTGAACATGTTCGACAAGTCTCTATGGCAATACGCCCAAGATTTGTTCGCTAAGGAAAAGATTGACTTGAAATTGCAAACTATGGTTAAGAACGTTGACTCCACTACCATTACCGCCAAGCGTGGTGATGCTGTCGAAGAAATTCCATATGGTGTTTTAGTCTGGGCTACCGGTAACGCTCCAAGAGAAGTCTCCAAGAACTTGATGCAAAAGCTACCTGAACAAAATTCCAGACGTGGTCTTCTAATTAACGACAAGTTGCAACTATTGGGTGCTGAAGACTCTATCTTCGCTATTGGTGATTGTACCTTCTACCCAGGTCTTTTCCCAACCGCCCAAGTCGCTCACCAAGAAGCAGAATACTTGGCTACCACTTTGAAGACCCAGTACAAGATTGACCAATTGAAGTGGCAAATCGCTAACACTAGCAACGCTACTGAAACTTCTAAATTGCACTCCAAGTTGGACAGATTGTCAAAGCAAATTCAACCATTCAAGTATGTTCACCAAGGTACCCTTGCCTACATTGGTTCTGAACAAGCTATCGCTGACCTACCTTTCGGTGACTCCAAGTACCGTATGGCTGGTTCATTCACTTTCTTGTTCTGGAAGTCTGCTTACCTAGCCATGTGTCTATCCTTCAGAAACAGAATTTTGGTGTGTATGGACTGGGCTAAGGTTTACTTCCTAGGAAGAGATTCTTCTGTTTAAGAAGGGGACAATATATTTAATATGCAGGCAAACCAAGAAAGGAAGCAAAAACATATCTTTTGTATTATTTGATCCTCCCTATTCTTTGTACGACGGTTTTTGCCAAATCGAGTTTGTACATCTTACTGATATTCTTCCCATGCACATACAGTTATAAGCCCTTTAAATTAGAGTTAATAAATTAAGATATGCATATGTATATATGTATATATCAATAATATAAATATATTCCAATGATCATTAATTACAGTATTAGCATGTAGTTTCCTGCAAATAGGCACCAAGGTAATGCGACAGGAACCTTCGAAGTTTGTTCTTTTCTTCTTTTCTTAATTACTGAAAACATCGCAGTTTCTATGTAAGGAACCTCATGAGTAGAATGGAGTGTTTTTTTATATCCCGACAAACATAAACTTGGTGTATATGTAGACTAATTACTTACTCCGGCCATTTTTTGTAAAGAAGAAATATATTGTGATACTGTTATGGTGTGATTAAGGCTTGGGGAACGTATTTGAGGGCAGTTTCTCGAATTTTTGCTTTCTTCAGCCATTTAATACTCAGTAACTTCATGAGAAAGTTCCTTTAGGTCACAAAATTAATTTCTATCGTCAGTGTTTTTTGTGCAGACCCAAATAACTGATTACAGCAGATGTTTAATATACTTTTCATACTACTGCTACCGTTGTTCGTTGAAGGATTTGCAAGATTTAATGCTCTTTATCCTGGATTTAATCTGGATTTAGACTGAAACCAAGACCTTTTGGAGTCATGCGGTATGGTAACGAACCGAAAAGAGAAAACAAGAATGCTTCCAGATTACTTTTTGCAACACACATGACACTGTATGCATGCAATATCTACAATCCACATTGGTATTATTAAATGGAACTTAGGGCGCAACCCTAGTGAACAAGGGAGAAGCATAATAGAAGATGAATTTTGTTGCGCCATATGCAGGAAGATTGAAAAATTCTGTCACTTGCGTATCTATTATGCATATGTTAGTTCATTCTGCAGCTAACATAGGTAATAACATGGTGAAGTAAAACTTTGCAAAGCTTAGAATTGCCGTTATCGTATAGATTTTCCATCCGATAGTGATAACCGAATGGTACTATACTGTGCGGAAAATGTGGTAGCGTCTACCTAGTCTTATCCGTACGAGAACCGTACAACAGATATGACTGGAGGGATGCATTAGAGATTTGACAAAAGTACAGAATGTTCTTTATGCAACTTTTTGCCATCTCGACTTATTCATTACATTCATTTTGAGCTTGAAACCGGTATTCATTCCTTCGATACAGCTAATATTCAAGCACAAGCACGGTGCGCTATAATGCAAAAAAAAAAAAAAAAAAAAAAAAAAAAAAAAAAAAAGAGAGAGAGAAAGAGAGAGCATATAGTGGACATTGAAGTTTGAGCAGGCAATCCCAAATTCAAAAAAGGGTATTATTTACTCTTTGCAGAATTAGATGCTGCGATTTTCAGAGTTTCAAACAAGAGCCGGCCGGCTCGCCCTTCTCTTTCATTGATGATTAGCGAAATCGTTCTTAAAATAGTCATTTAAAGTGAGCAAACAAGCAATAGTCAAAAGCACTGATGTCCTCGGATCTCGGCCTTTAGTGTTTGCTTCCCATTGCCTGATTTCTCCGCTACTCCGTCTGTAGCCACAACTGTGGCCCAAGCGAGAATCATGTTTCTATCTGATCTACACTGTAGGGTATAACAATTTAGCCACCTTAGTTTCCAAGAAGCGTCCCTTCATTCCGCTGAAAGCACGAGTATCTAGAAGCCTTCTACCGCATCATATTGGTGAGAGAAGGTAAGGGATACATGTTGGGGGAGGGAGATATATTTGCAGCCAATGTCAATGCAAAAATAAAGGTATCGCTTTTAATATCTTATTACGGCGATCTTGGACCTGCGATATTTTCTACGGGTGTAAAGCCTTTTCAGTTATTTTCCATTGTTCTCGGCCTTGAGAACATTTATAGTGCCCTTTGTTAGGTTAAGAAGAGAACATGAATTGCAGCAGCCGCTCTGCGCAGACCAAAATTAATTGCTGAATAATATTATTATTTCGTATTGTAGGCTTGACGTATATGTCGGGGTAGACACACACACCTTGCTTCAACCGTTTCACTAGCTACTATTATAGTAGCCTAATGTTATTACTGTTTCTCTATAACAAAATCAGAGCTGGATCTAGGTCTAAATGTTTGAGAATGGTTCTTCGACTTCCGGAAGTAAAGCTTAAATAAAACAATGTACGCGCGCTACCGTAGTATATCCTCTTTTTCTTCGTTTTTCGGATGCGCTTTGCTTCTCCGTTTTGAGCTAGTACAAACTACCGGTTGTCATCGACATTGAGTAAACGTGTACCTTACGTTATGCATGCGTGTGTGATTACTACGATGTATTCTACGGTATGCCCAGATTTTCTGCTATGGCAGTGCATCCCAAAAAAAACCACGTCCAAAATTCTCTCCGACTCTGAAATCTATCATTCCATTCACCTTAGCAATTTATTCGACTGCATAAAGAGGCTTCCGCTTTATATATGTTTTCTTTTTCTTTTTCCTTTGTCGGAGGTCCTGGTGCCACATCACTACTACGTTCAGATCACAGTGTTTATGTGCCTGTACGGGCGTGGATCTGTTTCATTTATGCTTCTAAGAATTCCTTTGGCCAAACTTGTCTAAGGCGATGTTCCACCAAAGGTTGGGGAAATACTCATATTGGATACTATTATTATATTTTCTACTTACGTTACTTGGTTTGCAAGTAAGTTCCGAACGGAAAAGTAACAGTGGGATAGGAAGTTTGGTTATGTTATTGTGCCAGTATTGTTTGTTGTTCATATAAACTTTTTTTTTTTGCTGTTGTGTGAGCCTTTCGCCGAAAACGAATTCCGCCAATGTTCAGCAGGATTTTACCTTAAGTTTTACTTGTTCCTCTACATCATCATCTTCCCGGGCTGTTGTTGCATATAGTATTTTGACTTTTTTTTCACTTGTTCTATACCCTTTATGCAGGAAAAAAACCGTTACCTATCCTAAGAAAACTGTTTACTACATATTCAATAGCAGTATATTACTGCTGTGAAGTGATCATTTTTCGATTGCACTTTATTTGTCTTGATTTAACAGTGAAAAGAAACTGAATAATTGAGAGGCTAAGATTAGGGATCTCGAATAATATTAATAAATTATCAATTCATTTAATTGGAAGAGAAATAAGCAAAATAGAATTAGGAAATACCTATTTTAATTGCTGATAATCCACTCATATAACATAATTACTTTGTTGGATGACCGTTTGAGTATATTATAGTGCAGATTTTTTTGTTTTGATCGCAATATTGAATTCAGTTTGACAACACTAAAAGTGCGATGTCCCGAAGACGATCAAATGCATGTTCTGCTTGTCATAGAAGAAAGATCAAGTGCGATGTAATGGCCCAGAGACCGTGCACGAACTGTAGGTTATTCGGGACGGTTTGCCAATTGCATGCCGATGAAAGAAGGAAGAGAAGTACGAGTGATCATACTTATATAACTGGCGACAACGCTGAGAATACTGCACATCAACGATTGAAGATTTTACTTGCAGATGGAGGGCTGTTCGGTATGGACTACCTTAAGGAGCTCATTAAGAGGAAAGATGATCTGAAAGAGGTTGTTTTTCACTCTCACAAGAAGAATTTTGAATGCACTAGTATGTATTACTTTCCTTCCAGTTCCCACTATCAGATATATGCACCCAATCCAACCCAGATTCATACCTATGTTGATCCCTGTCAATATATGAAGAATATGACAGCGTTACAGTTGCCAGATGCAAATGTAACTGTGTGGGAAATTCTTATGCTAGAAGGTGCGCTTTTGCTTCCGAAGAAGTCGATTTGTCGAGAGCTTATTGACGACTTTTTTAAATACAACCATTGGATATTTCCATTCATTAACAAGAAAGAGTTTATCGAGCAGTTTGAGGAAAGTAAGTGTTCCATGCTACTACTCCAATGCATTATACGATGTGCCATCATATCATCAGATGACCCTCGGTTCCTAGATGACCTTCAAAGTATTCATCTTGCTTCAGAAATCATGTCGAAAAGGATAAAATGTCTGTTAAACTACAGCTATGAAACAGACCCCTTAGTAAGGATTCAAGGACTGTTATTACAAACTAAAGGCGAATCCCTGTCTACTAACGAGCTGGTTATAGAAGAAAGTTTATTTTTTGCAGCCAATTTAATTAATTGTTTCGGTTTCCATAGAGCGAATTTAGACTCAGATCCATTCCCTCAAAAAGACAAGAAGCTATGCTATTGGTACTTCTATATCATGTCCAATGCATACTTAAATGGTAATATCTTTGAAATGGATGTCGATGTGGAGATGCTTACCCTTGACGATTTCTCAGAGGACATGCCATATCAGGAGAAGTATGTGTTCATCAAGTTAGTTGAACTAAGTGGCATTTTGAAGAGTATTAAAAAGCTCAATTACAGTCCAAAGACCGAATTCACAATTGACTCTACAGAGAACATCATGAATTTCACTAGTGTGATCGATAAGTGGAAATCTACACTGCCGCCGTTTTTCATAGAGTGTTTAGAAACGAACGGCATCTTGGAAAAGGAGGATTCCCGTTTGTTCATCTACGTTCACTTACTTTATTGTAAAGTTATATTGTATTTGCATAAGAAGGTATGGTTATATGGGTCAGTTAATGATAAGCAATATAGCCTATCGACACCAATTTGTTACAGCACGATCAACATGATTCTTGATATATGCGATGCTATTGTCGGAAGCGAATATTTGAGAAGAAGAATGCATGAAATTTTCAACAGAATCATACTGGAAGCTTTCCAGGTGGTCAATTATAAGTATCATACCGACTCTGATCTCATTACAAAAGATGCATGCTTTTCATATGTTGTACGTTTCCAAAAGTATTTCGAGGCAACGAAAAGTCATTGGTTAACAGCAAAGGTTGGTGGTGAAGTTTTGAAATCGTACTTCCCGAGTGCTGTTGGCCAGTTTCGGCCACTGTCATCATTAGACGACCATGAGGTATATGACTTTCAATTCTGAGAACGGGCTTTGAAAAACTAATAAAAAAGAGTTAAAAGAATTATAGAAGAAACGGCCGCGACCACGAAAGCCGTAATTACAACGTCATCATTATCACACAGTGTCTGCTTCAACTTGTTTGCTTCAACTTGTTTGCTAGGTATATAGAGCCTGAAGCTAAAAAGAAAAAATAATAATATTATTCATAATAATACTACTACTAATACTAGTACTACTAATAATAATTGCAACAATAACAATTCTTCTACACTACCAAGGTAACACGGTACAATCTATCTGAGTAGTTCAAGTTGTGCTACGAAACTATCCTAAAATTAACTTTCTCTTTCATTGTTCTACAAACGTAGCCTGTTGAGACAGCAGGCTTATATTTCTCGACACTTCACGAACATACAAAGCGTCCCGCTAGCCACGGCGACCGTCCTTCCACGGCACCATGAAGTAATGACCAGCCATTTTGACATGTTCCGTAATCCGCCCAATCAAAAGCAATTCGTTTCATCATTCTCATTTTTCCCTCCCTAACTGGCAGCGCACAACTCAAAAAATAACAACCAAAACAGAAGGAAACCAGTGTCTGGTGCTATGATGTGTGATATACCTGTTAGTCTCTTCATAATTACACCTTTCGGCGTTCTGTGAGAAAGAAAAAAAAACAACAACAGAAATGATACTCAACGTCTTCTTTTATGCATAGTGTTCGTATCATATTCCTGTACATAAATAAACTACTCTTTGAAAGCAGCAGTTCTCATTGCGGGCATGCATGCATCGCGCATAAACCAAAAAAACAAACAGGGGCTCTTTACAAGAGTAAATGCGAATTGGCCTGAGAAAAACAGAAACAAAAAAAAAAAAAAAAATGAAGATTCGGAATTATACATAATGGTCCTTTGCATATCCGAGGCGTTATGAGCAGGATATCCTCGTAGAGACTTAAATCAAAGAAAAAAACAAGCACAAACACAAGTACAAGCACAAACACAAGTAAATAAAAAAAAAAATGCTTACACACACGGGAATACGTATACGTACGGGATTACATACGGGATTACAAACGGGATTACACACGGGATTACATATTACATATTACTTACAGCCATACGTAGTAGATACAGGCAGAAAAAAGCACTGGGCTAATGCAGACCTGCACTTTGATGTAGTCTCACTACTGGTAGTAGTCAGCCAGAATGCCACTGAGGTACTGTGTTATGTAGTTTCAAAGTACATCTCCCTCGAAACCCCCTCATGTAAGGTAAGAAAATCCGTAGCGGGGGTGGGTGGGTGCCCCTTTTGAACGCCGTCTTCCAACCGGTTGCAGAATCTGAAGATATTCATTTGCTGATCACGGGAGTTGCATCCTACATGCAGTAGAAGCATACTGGCTATCCCTCGAAATACTATAGATTAGATCTAAAAAAAAAATTAATAACTGTACATCCCTTTTTCCCTTCGAACAATAGGGGTTAGATTTTCGGAAATTTCCGCTTGTTCTATGCCGTGTCAGTACAGCTTTTTTTCCTTTGGATGTTTTGTTTGAATTGCCAATTATTCTTTTTTTTATGTTGCCGGGTGACGATAACTTAGAAGGAAAAAGAAATCTCTAGATAATGAGAAAGGTAGAGAGTGTAAAGGGTATTGTATCAAATGAGCGATGACTTATTGAATAAAGTAATCAAGTAAGGTACAAAAAATAAATAAAAAAAAAAAAGATGCATACAGTATGCCTTGGCGGAAAATTCAGCGGTTAGTAAGTAGATTTGTAAGTGAAGGCTGATGCTAAGTTTTCTGTCTGTGTGAAGTTGCTTGATACCTTCGGTAACGACGATACGATTTGATATTGAAAGAGATCAAGAAATCAAGAAATCAAGAAATCAAGAATTCAGGATCTTGTGCAATCTTGCCATATTGGCGACTATGGATGTAACATCTGAGCATGAATTACCAGTGAGTAAGGAGGAGCGAATCAAACTAGCGTTGTCATATATCAAAGAACAATATGGTGGGGATGCTCCCAATTTGATGTGCGTTGATAATAATTCTAGGGAAAACGGAATTAAGGTCACGAAGTATGACAAGGCTCAGGGAGGACCGACTATTAGGCAGATCGCGATGTACTTCAAGATTCCCAAGAGTACTCTGTATGACAGAATGAAAGCTTATCGGGGCCAGAAACGACAAAGGGCACCAACTAGAATGCGAGCGCGAACACGAACACAAACCCAGGCCCAGGCCCAGACCCAGACCGAAGCTCAAGTTCCTGGAGTTCCTGGTATCCCTATTAATTTATCCTCGATTAAGAAGCAGCAGCAGCAATTCGAAGAAATGGATCAAATACAAAAGGAATTCACACACACCTCTCAAATGAAGTTTAGTCCCGAGATGGAGCTTCTTATTGTCAGAAATATTCAGGGATACGTCATGGCGTATGGGAATTTACCGCTGATATCTGATTTACGGGAATGTATATCGCTGATCACAAGAACTAAAACCTTTGGTAATAAATGGATATCTGGGTTTATACGAAGACATGCTGATGAGCCGATCTACGGAAATACAGGCACAACGGTACCTAATGCTACATTCAAGGATTTCAAGCTATGGAAGAACAAACAAAGCCAGTTAAACACCATATTTCTCCAACAGCTACAAAAGCGGTTGTGCATTTGTGATCGTTTTCAGTACCTATGCATGTATGAAATACGGCAGGCAGATCCAGCTACGAGCGTAAAACATGTAATACTGGCACTCGACGTAAAAATTTTGGAAACTGATTCTGGGAAAAAGGACGTTTCCGTAGAATTGTTGTGCGATCCCGTTGTCGTAGATATCGGTGCCATGGCTCTGCCGAGTTTAGATTCAACATCACACCCAGGTCACCCTGGTGATCCTCTATTACACCTTTTGCATTCCGTCCTGAAATACATCCCAGCAGAAGAAACACAGTTGATCATCTTGGAAGGATTGACTCATCTCGAGCATTGGAGCTGGTCCCAATGCATCGAACTCGTAACAAAATACAAACTCAATAATAAACTATTCGCTGTTCCCTGGGGGAACCATATACTGGCAAAAAGCCTACAATATAGCTTGCAGGACACGCTTCTCTCGAAAGTTACATCATCTCAACTCTCTCCTGCGTCCCGCATCCTAAAAGAACTAGTCAACAACTCAACAAATAACTCACAACTCCATCAGCAACATCGGAATCATCAGAACCACCAGAACCACCAGAATCAGCATCAGCATCGTCTCGTAGATCCTAAAGACGCGCTTCAAAAATTACTCGACACCATCTGTAAGAACGAGTCTCGTCTCTATAGAGAACTACACAATCCAGAAAGTCGCATCACCCTATGTGACATTTTTAACCAGGTGCGCGTCATCTCGGAATCTCTATCATCATCATCCTCCTCCTCCTCATCATCATCATCATCATAGCAAGCTCACAGTCCCTCTGTTACTCTTGCATCCTATCTAGGTCACGTGCTTCAAATCTTCTGGTCCTTTCTTTACTTCTCCTTCTCCTTCTCTCTCCAGTAACTACTACACGACACGAGGACGATAAGACTAGTTTAATTTTCGCCGTTCAAAACGATTATCTGCGCCATATCTCTTCGAATCACTTAGAACGACATGTATGGTCATGTCCAGTTCGAAACCCGTTTGTCATGCTGTCTAAGTATTGTTATTTTATTTATTTTTTTTTTGTTGTTTCGTAGGAATAGATGGAAAAAAAAAAAATAAATTGAATTGAGAAATAACAAGAAAATGCTAAGACCTTGAACACCATAATTAGGACGTTTTGGCGTTACTAGTATTTTTGAGAGTGGTATTTGGAGATCAATTGGTTTTCTAGGTCTTGCTGGTAGAGCTGGGGAAGTAGTAAAAGCATAGTAACAATGTCACACGAAGCAGAAGAGGATTTATTGGAATACTCTGACAACGAACAAGAAGTTCAAGTTGACAACAAAGCAGCCGAAGTCAATGCTGAGAGCAACGGCGAAAGCCAAGACAAGGATGCCGATAAGAAGGGTTCTTATGTCGGTATTCACTCTACTGGTTTCAAGGATTTCTTGTTGAAGCCTGAATTGTCGAGAGCTATCATCGATTGTGGTTTCGAACATCCTTCTGAAGTGCAACAACACACCATTCCTCAGTCTATCCACGGTACGGATGTCTTGTGCCAAGCCAAGTCTGGTTTGGGTAAGACTGCTGTGTTCGTTTTGTCCACTTTGCAGCAACTAGACCCAGTTCAAGGTGAAGTCAGCGTTGTTGTGTTGTGTAACGCTAGAGAGTTGGCCTACCAAATTAGAAACGAATACTTGAGATTCTCTAAATATATGCCTGACGTCAAGACTGCTGTCTTCTACGGTGGTACTGAATACAAGAATGACATCGATTTGTTGGCCAAGAAGGAAACCGTCCCACACATTATCGTTGCAACCCCTGGTCGTTTAAAGGCTTTGGTTAGAGATAAGTACATCGACTTGTCCCACGTTAAGAACTTCGTTATTGACGAATGTGACAAGGTTTTGGAGGAATTGGACATGAGAAGAGACGTACAAGACATCTTTAGAGCAACCCCAAGGGATAAGCAAGTCATGATGTTCTCCGCTACTTTATCTCAAGAGATTAGACCTATCTGCAGAAGATTCTTGCAAAATCCATTGGAAATCTTCGTCGATGACGAGGCTAAATTGACTCTACACGGTCTACAACAATACTACATTAAACTAGACGAAAAGGAAAAGAACCGTAAGCTAGCTCAATTGCTAGACGACTTGGAATTCAACCAAGTTATCATTTTCGTGAAGTCCACTGCAAGAGCTAACGAACTAACCAAACTATTGAACGCCTCTAACTTCCCAGCTATCACTGTGCATGGTCACATGAAGCAAGAAGAACGTATTGCCCGTTATAAGGCATTCAAAGAATTCGAAAAGCGTATCTGTGTGTCTACTGACGTGTTCGGTAGAGGTATCGATATTGAACGTATCAACCTCGCTATCAACTACGATATGCCAAACGAGGCAGACCAATACCTACATCGTGTTGGTAGAGCTGGTAGATTTGGTACTAAGGGTTTGGCTATCTCCATGATTTCTAGCCCAGAAGATGAACAAGTCTTGGCTAAAATTCAAGAGAGATTTGACGTTAAGATTACTGAATTCCCAGAAGAAGGTGTTGATCCATCTACTTACTTGAACACTTGAACTCTCTCTTAAGTTGTAGCCTGTTTTGCTCCAAGTCCAATGCAGAAAACTAGAATAAAAATCAAGTACATTAATTTAAGTAAAACTAAATTAAAAAAAAACTGGAATGAACCTAACGTGTGTATTATCAAATAATATATGGTTTTTATACTACTATAAATGACTCTTTATTAACTCTTCAAGGTTAATGTGACAAAAAAAATAAAGGATATATTATTAACATATCATTTTATATATATCATTGTGTGGTAAATTACATGAATTTTGAAGCAGTCTAAACTACTTCTGGTGTGTCTTAAATTCTAATCTATAGAAATATCAAGCAAGACGACCTGGCAACAAAGTATTTTCGAAGAATATAGTGTACATTGTTACACCAGAAAGAAGAAAATGGAAAACTAATCGTATGAATTTAAACCTTTCTGAGCTAAGTCTGCAAAAGACGGATAACCCTGAAATACTAATTTTTGATAAGAAGTCATTCAGTGTCAAGGTTTTTGGGACAATATGTGGTAATATTTGTCCTTCTTTAATCATAATTTAACGACGCCATTTTTTTTTCAAAGGATCATAGTTTCATTATGCAGCTGAAGACGGTTGAGATTAAAATGAAACAAAACCTTGCGGGGAAATATCTTGGAACAACAAGTTTGTACAATAATTAGAAAATGTCTTTAACTGTACCATCCGCTGTATTGAAACTGCGCAACTTCGGCAGTGCTGTTCCGTTTGGTAATGGAGGCCTATTTAACTGTAGAGTTGGTAACTCGGTATTGTCTACTTTCGGAGCCATGGTAGAAAGTTTGGGTTCAGCTTTGATATCCGACACATTTCGCAAAGCTGGCAAAGGTTGTATTGCTGGGATTGTTGGTGCTGGTGTTGTGTCTACTGGTGTTTGAGGACTGTGAATAATCTGTGATTGTTGGCTTTGGTTTGCCATCAGTTGGGTGCCGTCATGCGAAATGTCAGATTCAGTATTATCTGGATTTTCTAGTTTCTCTTCGACAATAGCAGATGTGCCTATAGATGTACCAACACGTCCTGCTGGATTTTGTTCCTCCTTCAATACTTTTGTAGCAAGAATACCAAGGGTATTGAGCATATTTGAATCAGAGGTGTGGAGTTGTCGCGAACCATATGGAGGTTTTCTCACATGAGCAGATGGCATTGAGTTTGGCCTTGACAGCCTTGAATTGTATGCCTGATTTTGGTTCAATAATCTTGATAAACGGTTGATCTCTTTATTCTTGGACATGATGGTTTCCCTGTACTTTGTGATCTTTACCGAACTGTGTTCTAATTGCTTTTGCAACTCTGTTTTCTGTAATATTAAGTTATACTTCATACTTTCGAATTGTTGTTTAGCTAAAGTTTGTTCCACTTGGAAGCCACTCTGCAGTTCATGTAAGTTCTTCACGAGAAGCATATTTTTTAACGTTAGCTGCTTGACGCGTTCTTGTGATTTAGATAGTGCACTCATTAAACTTTCCAAAGTTGAAGAGACATCATTCGGGTCACCGTTTAAAGACTCAGTTTCTTTTTCACCATTCCCATTAGATTCTGGACTTATCATCGTGGTTTGATTTGGTTTTAAAGTAACTATGGTTTTTCTAGCATTGTCTATTGCTAAATTAACGTGCTCATTTAAAGAATCTTCTTGTGTGGATAAGGAGGAAGAATTCGAGACAGTAGAATTATTACGAGCCAAATCCTTTGGTAAATAGTTTCCTTGTATATCTTGTAAGTCACTATGATTTTCGGGATCACAATTGTGGTCCTTATTGTTCTCTGTCATGTTGTGTTCCTTACCCTTATCGGATTTACGTTCCAATATCTTCTCAGCCCAACAAGAACTGTATAACTCTGTTGCTGGATTATCCGGGGTAAAATATTTTGCAACCTACTGAGGGAGATTTCTGATTCAGTCGAGCCGTTGGGCTGTTTTGATTCAATTTCAAGCATGTTGTTATATAAATCCTTTTACTTGACTGTGGTTGTTAATTACTCTGTGACGCGAAACAACGCGTAATCATGCGAAAACTTCATTCTTGTCACGTGACAGCAGAACCTGTTCACTAAAACGCGACCATTTCTTTGCTTCTAGAAGGCAGTGATGTACGCTTCTATATTCCGCATGCGTGCAGGTGGGTGTGCTTCCATCCCTGTACGTTACATTCAAGCTAGACACGAAACATGCCTCGAGGATTCAGCCAAGGCTTTGGGATATTAACGTTCTACCCGTGATATTAGGCTATACAGTATGTAGATGTAGTATTATGTTGATAATAAGATACAATAGAAAAGCGAAATGTAGATTTCCATATGATCCTGATTAACGGTAAGATTTTTGGAATCTAGATCTAGCACCTCTACCACCGAATTTCTTTGGTTCTGGTCTTCTAGAATCAGCAATCAACAAGGTTCTGTCGTAAGAAGTGAAAGCCTTCTTCAATTCGTTCTTGGATTGTTCGTCAACGTACTTTTGGTGGTAAGCGACCAAACCCTTAGCGATAGCTTGTCTGATGGCGTAGACTTGAGAGACGTGACCACCACCGGTGACCTTAACTCTGATGTCGATGTTGGCGAACTTGTCCAAACCAACCAACAACAATGGTTCGTAAACCTTGAATCTCAAGATTTCTGGTTGCACCAAGGTGATTGGAGAACCGTTAACCTTGATCAAACCCTTACCGGCCTTAACATGGGCGACGGCAGTAGCAGACTTCTTCTTACCAAAAGTCTAAATTAAAACGGAAGATTATCAACCAAGGAAGGTTAATATGATATAAATGTTAGTATAATGGCTCCTCTGGAAGATTTTTTTTGTTAAGAGCAAGCTGAAATCATAAGCATATGAATCAACGAAATGGTTATAGGTATGAAGGTATCATCGGGACAACACTATTTCCTCTTTTATTCTTCAAACTGGATGTGCATATACATCTGAATGTTTATCTCATGCTTCCTGCGTTCTATTATAGATATTTCTGCTCATTCTCTAGTTCGCAATACGGTATCGGTATTTACGACAATTCAGGTTCAAAATACATTACACGTTGTACGCATGAATGTTATACCACGATCTATTCATATTTGTTGTTTAACTCTCTTGTCTATTCTTCATTGCACAATGGGTTGTTCTATCTGTTTAAACCATATGGATCGTCTTTACTCTGCTAGCTCTCATTATTTGTACTCTTATTTTGGTAAACATACTTGGACACTTGGGACAGTAGACATCTTCGACTTTGCTTGCTTCGGTCTAAACTATATCTTAATTATAACGTGAACTGTCTTTAAGCGTTAAAACCTATTATAACTACTATAATCGCTACATAATCCAAATGTAATATCTTTTCAAACACTTTTTCAACTTTGGTGAAGCTAACGGAACCTATGCCAAAAACAGTGGCCTACGAGACTGGGGGGGCACTCCATCCTGGGCAGAAGCAGCCTAACGAAGCTACCTAGAGTCCATTCGGGGACTAAGCAGAGAGAGGGGAAAGTGAGTCTAGAGTAGAGGTTAGGCTGGGAACCTCTTCTGCCTAGCCTACCCCATCACGGTAATGGTACCAAAAGGTTGGAAACTCTCCGCCCCCCTCCCTGGATACCACCTAGAATTGCCCTCTCTCCTGGTTGGGAAGATACTCGTTCCCTGCTGAGAGGAATCTCTGGCCCTGGGTTACGGGCAGTAGACCACCTAGACGAAGAGTAGGCAAGGTACCAATTACTTGCTTACCCAAGACAGAGACCAGAAAATTCGTAGACCTGACGGTTAACCTTTCCTTTTATGGTAATTATTATTAATCAGTGTTTCGTATGGTGTGAAAATATATGTCTTGGTGTACTGATTTTCAATCTAACAGTCCCTCATTATATTTGTGACTGTTTTCCGTGCACCCTGTATTTTCAAATTTTCATAGCAGTCACTATTACTCTTTTAGGTATATTATCGTATGTTTTTCATGGATTATCCACCCTCACTTCAACTGTCCACTGGAGGCGCACTATTGTCACACACAGTTGCAGCTCCATCTCACCCCATTCCCCAACTTTCTCTGTCTATCCCAACGCACCGAGTGTGGGACCTGCCTAGCCTAGCCTGGTTCGCTGTGGTATCTCTCCCAGCTTCTGCCACTGTACACACCTTCCCCTCTCTGCCAGGCTCAATCCCTTCCTGCCTAGCCCGCCTAAGCTCAGCTCCAAACCTTTGCGACCGCCAGAACTGCTGGTTGTGCCTTGCTGTAGTATGCTGCCTGAGAGTTTCGCAGATGCCTGGCCTCTCTCCCTTCTCGATAGGATAATATTATTCAAAATTTTAAGTGCTAGTTATAATATTGAAGTTAAGCAAGGTGTGTGTTATTATAGTAGTTGTATCATATAGCTTAAGACCACGTTAAGGTAAACCAAGGATCAAGTAACAATGGGTATGTTAATAAATGAGCTATAAACAGCACCGACGTGCCAGTAAAGTTGGAGTTATTAGGGCTTAGACGTTTTAAAATGAACCGAGATGGAATATAATAGAACCACTTAAATGAGAAAGCATTTACATTAAGTTAAATCTAAGACGAGAAACATGGGATATATGACTGAATTGAACAGTGGCATAATATAGTGGTATAATACTTCATGAATGTGATTGATTTTGGGATGAAATATTTATGGATCAGATAGTGTTATATCACAGTTGTTTCGTTAGTTTCTCCTAATACTCATCCTACACAGGAGTAAAGTTGAGTTTAATTCACTTATTAGTTATTGAAAGGTTACTTTGTAATCACTCGTATTGGACTACAAAAGAGACCGAAGACACGAAATCTAAGACACTCCATTTTTACAGATTCCTGTATAGGAATACATGGCATTTCAACCACTACTAATTATGAACTATTTTGACTAACAATCGCTTATTATTGTTTACAATAATATTATTAAACAGCTATCTCCAAGAACTTACCAATTTTGAAGAACCACTTCAGAAAGCACTGGCAAGAACGTGTCAGAGTTCACTTCGACCAAGCTGGTAAGAAGGTCTCTAGACGTCACGCCAGAGCTGCCAAGGCTGCCAAGATCGCCCCAAGACCATTGGACTTGTTGAGACCAGTTGTCAGAGCCCCAACTGTTAAGTACAACAGAAAGGTTAGAGCTGGTAGAGGTTTCACCTTGGCTGAAATCAAGGCTGCTGGTTTGACCGCTGCTTACGCCAGAACTATTGGTATTGCTGTTGACCACAGACGTCAAAACAGAAACCAAGAAATCATGGACTTGAACGTTCAAAGATTGAAGGAATACCAATCTAAGATCATCGTCTTCCCAAGAAAGGGTAAGGCTCCAGAAGCTGAACAAGTTTTGTCTGCTGCTGCTTCCTTCCCAATTGTCCAACCAGTTACTGACTCTGAAACCAGAGCTGTTGAAGACAACGGTGAATCCGCTTACAGAACCTTGAGATTGGCTAGATCCGAAAAGAGATACAAGGGTATCAGAGAAAAGAGAGCTAAGGACAAGGCTGAAGCTGAAGCTGAAAAGAAGAAATAAGCAACATCATAACTATTATTCAATTACTAGAAAACAAGTTGTTTTATTTTATAAATCTTTAATCAAATATCTTATCCGTCATTTAATATCGTTTACGGTTTTATTAAATACTGCTACTACATGTAGTTGCGTTATCTTTTCGTATATAGTTTGGCTCTGTCGTGAAGCGGCATTTGTGAATAATTGTTATAGTCATCTAAGCAATACTAATCCGTATCATACTTCAGCGGTGAACGGGTGCGACTTCGAAGTGTCATAATTTAGGCATATATATTAACATCTAGATGATGCAATATATTATACATAACTTATGTACTGAAATTGGAGTAATACACAAAGACGATGCAATGAATTAGAAAGAATGAACTTTGGTGTTGTATATTTATTTGATTCCAAATTAACGTAGTAAATAGTATACTAATGTACTAATAAAAACAGAATAATCTTTTCCCATGTTAAAAGTGAAATTAATTTAATCGAACAAACCGAAACCCATGTCATCATCGGATTCTTCCTTGGCTTCTTCTTCCTTTTCTTCAGCAGCAGCTTCTTCACCAGCGGCACCAGCGGCACCACCGACAGCAGCTGGAGCAGCACCGGCAGCACCAGCTTCGAACTTAACCAACAAGTCCTTGATGTTTTGCTTAGACAAAGCCTTAGCAAAGATGTCAGCCCAGATACCTTCAACTGGAACCTTAGCGGCATCGGTCAAAGCCAACAACTTTTCAGCAGAGACTTCGATTTCAGCATCAGCCAAGATCAAGGCAGCGTAGGACAAAGCAGTTTCAGTAGACATTTCTAATAATACTTTCCTGGTTCTGGGGTTGTAGAGATAATCAAATTAAGCTCGTTATGAAGCAGACTATTTCTTTGGTGCTAGGAAAACAACAAATAAAAACTTTTGTTAACACATCTAATAAATGTTCTAAACCAGGTAAATTCAATGGTTAATCTGCAAATGTCTCTTCTAAACTTTTATTCGAATTGCATCTCAACTGAAAAAGTTCAAAAATTTCAGAAAAGTCTTTGCGTGGTCTCGTGAATGATGATAGTTCGTCTTAAGTGATTTCTCACATTTCCAATTTACACATTGTGGTTAGAAAAAGCAATGTTTAAAAAAGACGTTCGCACGTGATCTGAATAAAATGTCTAGTGTCATAATAATAAAAACAGAAAGAAGGAATATTGTTTCTGCAACTGTGTTTCTCATAGTAAAGTCATTTTATATTTACGCTACTCGATATAGAAAGATATACTGTACGCACATGTATAACTATAAGTGCAGTTTATCATTTAAGCACATTGGAAGAGAATTTTTTTCCTTATCGAAATTTACGAAAAGGTTCGTCCCTTCAATAAAAGAGTAGATGCAATAATGAAATTAATGTGGAGTGTCGTATCATAAGTCATATCATAGTCGTTATACATCATATCATACATGCATCAGTGCTCTTGTAAACTTAACTTGATAGCCCTTTGAACCATTTCATCATCCAGATCTTCCAACGTTTTTTGACGCCTTGATGGACTATGTGGGGTGTCAGGGCCCCCAATGGATGATGAAAATGATTCATGTCTTGAAGGGTATTCCGGGTCAATCAATTGGTTGCTCATATGTATGGCTGTGGCATTGGCTGATCTTCTTGCCAATCTTAGCCTTTCCTTGTTTAAGTTCACTTCCCAATCAGGCCTGATAGTATCAGCGGTAATCACAGAGGGGTCGTGTGCAGGAATAGAGCCTCTACGCATTGTTTGAATATTTTCTCCACCGATATTGGGGCTGCTGGTATTGTTGTTATGGGATGAATTGGAAAGTTCTCCATCCTTACCGCTGAATTCTGATAAACGGTATTCCGAAGGGTAAATGCCGTTGATGCCGGTGGTCCTATTTTTGGGCGGGTCATAGGTGATACCAAACTCCGCAGTGGCACAATATGGACAGTTGGCAGGCTCACTGACCAATAAATTGGGGTCCTTCATCTCATCTGGTTCTACTTCTTTCGTTGGATCAACTTCTTCATGAGGGAAATGGGGCGCTTGGCGTTTGATCTGTACAAAACATTCGGTGCAAATCGGTTGTTGGCAGCACCTTGATATGTTCAACGGCTTTGGGAAGTATAAGAAGCAAATTGGACATTCTGCTCCATCTTTATAGAGTACATATTTTAAGTCATCGCTTGGAAGGGAACTCACCTTGTGTGACTCATGTTTTCTTTCTTTAAGCTTAAGCTCGAGGAACTTCTCGCTTGCCTTCTCTTGCCAGTTAACCCTCTTGAAATAGAGTCTCGCCTTCGAAATCTTGGATCTCTGTCTTCTCTGCTCCCTTTTGGACAGACTTTTGTCTAAAAGATAATCAAAGTCATCGTCTGCCAGGTTTCCGATGGGGACACCTTCAAACTCCTCTGGATCGGTCGGGAACGAAGCATGCAAGGGCAAACCGTCCACAATCTTGATGATTTCTTCGCGTGTCCATGACTCGTCAAACTCCTGCAGCGGCGTGTAAAAGGGAGCTAGTCTCCTATCTATGATCAAAGCCTTCACTACTTCCGCGTCATAATCCAATTTATCAAAGTTGTAACACCCAAAAGGTGCCAAAAACCCACCGTCAACGGTCTCGTTATAGTTCACGACTAAATGTCTTGCATGTCTCTCTCTAGCCTTCTCTTTCTCTTTAGCAGACTTCTTCTTATATGGATTCGAACTACTTCCATTGTATGAATCTGATCTGGCTCTCCCACTAGCACTTAATAAATTTCCCACCAAAGATGTAGCTCTTCGGTTACGAATCCCATTCTTCGGCACTTGGTTGCCCAGGTTCAGGGATTCCGACCGCTGCTGTTTTCTGATTCCGGCTTCTTGCGGGCCATCTATCTTTCCTGGAACATTACCCATGGCTATTATTACTACTATACTATGGCTACCGTTTAGCAACTCAAGACCCAATAATCTCCTTTTGCTCTAAATCACTTGGATTTCTCTCTCTTAAGTCCTAGAAGAATTAAAAATGAAGCGAAACTATCTCAACTGTATACCGTTGTTGGTTCACTCTACTGTTTGTTAGCTATCTCTATCGATCCGACTGGATGCAGTTCTTTCGATTCTGCTCCTTGTGTCTATGTCTGTCTTCTTTAACAGACTTCTCTCCCCTTTTCGATAATAAAGGGTAGTTTTCCTATATGATGAAAACGGTATTTATCCAATTTATATATATATATATACAGAACAAACATTTTTCCTTAATTAAAATACTAAGTTAAGCAATGGCCACAGATCAAGAAGTATGCAGGAGATGGACGGACAATACGCCCGGGATATAGATATATATATGAATATATATATTGTGTAGATATTGATGTAAAGAACAAGGAGGGGTGGGTTAAGAGAGTAAAATGCGGCGAAAGAAGCATATTCGTCAAGCCAAAGTGGGGCATCTACAATGGCCTGTGTGCAGTTCTTGAATATTTCTCTTCGCACCTGCGTATGCGTATGCGGGTGCGGGTATATTTGCTTATGTACATCATCTAGACCTTCCGAGATAAAAGACAGACAGTATTTATTATTAGGTAAGTAGATGAAGTTTTTGGAGTTAAACCCGACCTGGAAACAAGGCTGGGGTTGAGCTCGTGTGAGGAGGAGGGTGAGGAGGAGGAGGAGGAGGGGGGTTACAGAAGACCCGCGCTCCACACGGCCCTGGGACGCCACGAGATAGTCCTGTTAAACACTTTTACAGAGCATTGATTGTCACGAGCTACGCCCTGCAGGGCGCAACCCGGCCAGGCTCGTGCCTTTTTTTTTTTTTTTTTTTTCTCTTCTTCCTTTAGCTATTATTTATTTATCATTACAAATAACGACTGTTCGGGAACCCTTTAATTCAGGAAAATAGAGGCGCAGGAAGAGTGTCAGATGCCAAGCCACTAACTATGATTCAAAAAAAAAAAAAAAAAAAAAAAAAAAACAAAACAAAGGCGGATCCCGTTCTGCGAGTGTGATCGATAAATGTTGGGAACTAGATTCGAATGTCTCTCTCTCAGAGGGAAATCAGCGTAGTCCTGGTTCTTCTGGAAAGTTGACCCCCCGCCAGAACGTTTCACACACTCTCCTCCACCCCACATACTATTTTTCTTCTTCTTCTTCAGCCTTGTTTGTTTGTTCATTACAAGTTTTTGGTGACAAAAAACAGTTTCGAGATTGAAATGGTTTAAAGAATTTAAGGTTATTTATTATTTATTTATCAGAAAAGTAGAAAACATGAACATAAGCGCGTCAGATATACACATTTGTGTATGAGAGGGAAAATAGGAGATACCTCAAACTCTATGAGCTTAGAATAGGCCTTCTGCCTTCAATTCAGCAGTCAAATCGTTGACGGACTTGGTAACTCTTTCAACAATAGTTGCTACGTCATCCTCGGTGATGATGAAAGATGGCGCCAAGAGAGCAATATCACCGGACACAAAGTCGATGTTACCTTGCATACCCATGACGTTGATGCCGTTTTCGAAGCAAATTGCTTCGAAACGGTGTGCGACGTCTGTCTTGTATGGGAATGGTTCCTTGGTTGCTCTGTCTTTGACGAATTCGAGAGACCAGAAACCACCAATACCTCTGACATCACCGACAATATTATCCTCCTTTAGTAGCGCTTCTTGCAACTTGGCACCCATTAGATTACCCTTTTCGAAAATGTTCTTGGTCAACCCGTTGCCCAAGATCTTCTTTTGCACACCTAGGGCGACTGCACAGTTGAACCCGTGGGAGGCGTATGTGTGAGAACCGATGACCATGTTGGTACCCTCGACGTAGGCCTTCTTGATCTTAGGACTAACCAAGACACCTGCAATGGTGACGTACCCAGAACCCAAAGTCTTACCTACAGATTGGATATCTGGGGCTTCTTCTGGGGTTAAGAAGTTTTCCCAGCAGTTTAGCTTACCGTTAGGATTGGATCTACCAGTCCCGCACATAACCTCATCAAGCATGAAAACAATATCGTACTTGTTACAGATACGACGGATACCAGATAAGTAGCCCTTTGGTGGAGGAGTAGTACCCAAGGAAGAACCTGGCAAAGTCTCGACAAGCACAACGGAGATCGTAGTTGGATCGTTGTCCAAAATCAATTTTTCCAAGCTGTCAATCAATCTGGCAGAGTACTCCTCTTCTGTTTCACCTTTCTTCATAAATCTGTAAGGGTAGCAGACAGGCATCTTCAAGCAAAGCTCGTTTTGGTCAAGCAAGATCTCTTTGAATTGCTCGGCTCTTGGGTTGTGAGAGATGGACAAGGCACCCAAAGTGAAACCGTGGTACGAAGATTCTCTAGAGATGATCTTGGTTCTCTTGCTTTGACCACGTTCGACTTGGTATTGTCTGATGATCTTCATAGCATTTTCGTTTGCTTCAGAACCACTGCAACACCATAAGGCTGATGCGAACACACCTTCTGGTGAGTTATCAATGTAGAATTTGGCCAACTCTTCAGATTGAGGATTACCAATCAAAGATGGGAATGTGTAGGTGTGGGTCTTGGCAGCTTCGCTCATAATTCCATGGATGTCCTCATCACCCCATCCCAATGCACCAACAGCTGCACCGGTGATACCGTCAAAAATGTCCTCGTGTACTTTACCATTCTTTTCAACAATGATCTTGCAGCCCTTACCACCTTGAACTTCTGGTAGCTTTCTGTCGATCAAACCTTGGAACACGTAAGAGTCGTTGTCGGTTGTAACTGTCATTTTATCTTTTTAATAGTAATAATAATAATAATATTTTTTTTTGTCGTTTAAAATATTTATGATAACTTCTGCTTTTGTTAGTCTTTAAAGCGTCAATCGTAGGTAGCTGTCGTTGTTTAATACAGTTTTGTATTGATGTTTGTATTGCTTGAAGTATAACAAGAAAACTGACGCTAAGATTGTATTGAACATTTGAAGCTACAGTTGATGAACAAACCTACTCTTTATATACAAATTTTGGGGAGGGAGGGAGGGAGGGAGAGAATCGTACATCGAGAAACTTTACGGCACCAGTTACCTTCTCAAGCATAGTCAAGCTTTACGTTTATCCAAGGTGTCGATGTCAAGTAATGCACCCTTATCACTTATTTGTTTGGATAAATTGTATATCTCTTTTCATGTAATAAAAAAAAACTGACATCTCGCCATATTTTCATACATACAATGTTTCGAAGATCTCATCTGTATACTGAAACTCCCACATCAGGGAAATAATCCGCAAACAGTGTGATTCAGCGGTCGAGGATCTCGGCGCAATAATGTAGCAGCCGCATGAGATGGATGCAGACTGGACTAGACTAAAAGTGGGAAGGTTCAATTTGCGCTATTGTTGTCGTTACTGCATAAAAAAAAAAGGCTGCCTAAGCTACTTCCAGCGGCTTGAGATGCCTAAAAGGGATACCGCTGTGTCGCTGCTAACTGCTGCGTTTAAAGACTACCCTTAGGCCTTCAACTCGCTTCTGATTTTTTCAACGCTTAGTTTCATTCCATTACTCTTTTAGGTTGTTCCAGCCGATGGATATCGAAATTCCGTGTTCTCTACTATTGAAAATTAGCAAGGGTAGCAACCAAAGAAAAAGATAATCGATCTTAAGATGAGCTTCGTTTTATCGAGGTACTGCAAAAGCACTTTAACTATAAGATATTTCAGGGGTAGCGGCTGAGAAGAAGATACGATATTAATCTAACTCTAACTGAAGCACAGTAATCATTGGCCTTGTGTGTTGGAAGGGGAAACAGTAAAGTGGTATGAGTCAATTGAAGTATATCTTGGATATTGAAGGGACAGTTTGCCCTATTTCGTTTGTGAAAGAGACGTTATTCCCCTTTTTCTTGAAACATGTTGATTCAGTTGTGAATACGGAAGATCCCTCTTTGCAAGCGTTGCTAAAGCAGTTCCCTGTTTCGCAAGACCCGGTTTCCTTGAAGCAGCACATTGAAAGCTTGGTCAACAACGACATTAAGGACTCTGTTCTAAAGCAATTGCAAGGGCATATTTGGGAGCAAGGCTACAAAAGTGGTGAAATCAAATCGCCAATCTATCCAGATGCGATAGAATTCATTAAGAAGCATGAATCTAATGTTTACATATACTCTTCGGGTTCTGTCAAAGCGCAGGTCCTTTTATTCCAGAATGTAGAAGGTGGCATCGATCTCACAAAGTACATTGCTGGGTACTTTGACATCAACACGTCAGGCAAGAAGACGGAAGCACAGTCGTATGCTAATATTCTAAAAAGTATTGGAGTTGCTCCAGAATCGGCAAGTGATGTTGTTTTCATAAGTGACAACCACCTCGAGCTAGATGCCGCTAACCAGGTAGGCGTGAAGACTCTCTTGGCGATTAGACCTGGTAATAATCCTGTTCCAGATGCTGAAAAATACACATCGGTGACAGATTTCTCTTCTCTATGATAATCAATGGGATATACTTTACAATATAATAACAATATAATAATAAAATAATAAAACGATAATGAAATGATAAAAATATTATTAGTACTAACATAACAACTAAATGGAAATTGATCATTAGTATGAGGTATAGAGGTCCAAGGATGGTAAGTCAGGCCTTACAATATTCTTGCTGCTCGATATAGACATATGAATACAATTAATGTGATTGGTACTTTTTCAAGGAATTTACTAGAGTTCTATTCGAGAACAAGATGTAAAGTTAAACATAGCCGGCGGTTAATGGAAAGGCCAATTCACATACCCCCAAAGTGAGTATATAAAATTATCATTTTTGTTATTATGTTCGTAGTAGCTTTTTTTTGTCTCTCCTAAGGTGTATGAAATATACTTGTAATAGTGGTATAATATTGTGTGGCATTAACAAGGATGAGTGAGTAGAAAAACCTTAATCCGCATAGTTGTTGAAAAGCATATTGGCGGCTATTTCTTCGTTCTTGTCACATGCAAAGTAGATTTGGATCACTAAAGTACGCTCGAACCCTAGTTCACAAAGCCTTCCAATAGCTGCTTCATCTTCTGCTGAAATTGTCACATTTGGAGCTGGGACTTGAGCTTGTTCACCAATATCCCCTAAGGAACTTTCGAGCTGTTCATCGCCAAGATTTTCAGCCAAGCTATCTGTCAATGATCCGCCAACTGCTTCCAATAGTACAGTGATAAATCTTTGAGGATCTTGCAGCATAGTTTCACGTAGATGAGGATAACGTGTGCTTAAACTTTCAAAAAGAGGCATAATGGCTTCTGGATGGCCAGATACTACGTCGCGCAATTGAGTGATATCTTCCATAGTCAATCCGATGGTTCCCATCTCTTCGTCACCAAGAGCAGCACCAGATTCTGGTCCATGTCCACTGTTGTTTGCTTCGGCTTGCGCAAAAAGATTGTCTTCGTGAGTGGCATCCTGAGAGGGTTCGTTGGCAACAGCACTTGCTTCAGAAGAAGGATCCGCTTGTTGTTCCTGTTGGTGATGCGTCTCACTGACCTCAGGTAAACCCATTAGTAAGTATTCGACGGCACGATCTGGATTGTTGAAGGCTGCTCTTAGGGCACGTTCTACTTGATCACGATCATATCCCATTTCCATAATTCTATTAACAGTTTCGTTACGCTGGGACCCTGTAACGAAGGAGGCATCGGTAGTAGTTGCAGCAGCTCCTTCCGTCTGGGTATTTTCAGTACTTGCTTCTGGATTCCCAGTTGCTGGAGCTGGAGCCTGTGCTGCACTTGGAGCTGCTGCGCCAGCGGCGCCAGTAGTAGCAGTCGTTGAAGCATCTTGGGACTCTTCGCGTGGTTCAACAGCAGACTCTGTTACCTTAACCTCGGCCTTCTTTTTAGATTTACTTATCATGAAGATAACTTGATCTCCATCCTTCAAATTGCATGCTGACACAGTCTTGGTGTCTTGTAGCACCTTACCGGAATATATCAATTTGATTTGCGATGGCTCGCAATGCTTTTGTTCGGCGATTAATTCTTTTGCATGAAGAATGGTGGCATCTTCAGTCAATTCGATTGGTAATTTCTCCTTCTTAAAATCTTTAAAGTTGACTAGCATTCTACCGAGCACTTGTTTCGTTGACTGGTGTTCTCCTTCAACCTCTTTTTCCTCTTCGCCACCCTAGTCATTAGAACAAATTCTCCAAATCATAATACACATTAATTTCCAGAACACTACTTTTTATTCATAATAATAGTGTATGTATGACAATAAAAAAAATAATCAAATATAAGAATACAACAACCTTAACAGTGAGTGATATAATTCCTACATAGCAGCAATGGAAAGCATACATGCGACACGTTTTTACAGTCTGCTAGACTAATTTTAACAGAGGTAGATATTTCAGATTTTATATAAGTACAACACTAGTTTATAGTATACAGCATTGATAGAGATGCTCAGTGATAGAAAAATAGTCTATTAATTTGGAAGATTATAGGACGAAGGAGGGATATCTTTATCGTTGTGTCCATTAGCAATATCGAATGGTGTTGTAAGAACAAAATTGAAGGGATATATAGAGAGTGTGGCTGGAAGTAATGTGAATGGGTCGTATTATTACTGATCTTTTTTTTGTTGTATTTTTTTCTGGGTTGAAATCTTAGCCTACTCTTGTAATTATATTAGGATAGGGTTATCTCTGAAACGGAGAGGTATCAAATACTGCATGTGGTTCTTTCTTCTTTCTTCTATTAATGGGATGGGTCGAATTCTAAAGGAACTTCATGCGAATCTTTGTTATTTCCGTCGTTATTGGAACCGGCTCCATTTCCTTCATCATCGGACCAGTCCACTTGAATCTTTCTATCTAGGACGTTAGGGTCTATGTTCTTCAGGATTTGAAGTCTTTCGAGTTCCCACTCATCTCTCATGTCGTCGAAGCCGATATCCCAGATTCTTGCGTAGAACTCTTGGATCTTTTGTTCTTCGACACGACGTTTTTCTTCTTCTGCCATCCATGCCATATGCTTCAAGTCATCGCTTGAAGGCTCGTAAATATGCCATATCACGTAGTGTGGTAGACCAACAACGCTGTATTGCATTCTACGCGATAGTTTACCGAAAGCCTCTGTCTCTGCGTGTTTTTCGAATGAGAATGCGGGGAAGTGGGAACCTGTTCTAAACACTTTGGCCTTCGATAGAATGGAGACACCACCAATACCATCAAGTTCCATTTCCACTTCTGGGTCACCGCTTGGATCTCTCATGTACGCTAAGTGAGTTCTCCATGTAGCGTATTCTGGGTAACCCTCAACGATACACGCGTCTTCATCCAATGAGTCTGCCAATTGCAAACCACCCTCTGACTCCACCCAAGAGTTCAAATCGTATGGTTGTATATTACCTAGCCAGTCTGGTAAGGGTCTCCAGACATTTGGCACGATAACATCTTTGTCGTGATGCATCAAGTCCTCCAAGATGGTGTTTGGTATCGTTTGGACGTCGACGTCTCTCCAGTAAACATACGAGTGGTAGGGCTTCAAAGCTGCTGATCCAAGCCAGTTTCTTGCCTTGGCCATAGATTTTCTTCTGGGTCCCTGTGCGGCAAACCCGTGCCTATCAGAGAACGATTGGCCCACGCTCTGCCCGAAATCTTTCTCGAAGATCTCAATGTTTCCGAAACGTTTTGTCTTGTCCTGGTTGGACTGTGCCTTTCTCAAGTGAGAAAGTAGCACGCTCATGGTGTCATCACTCGAGTCACTGACTAGGAATGATAGATCGATAAGGTTATGTGGGTATGTCAACTTGTCCATGGTGTCGAAGAACATGTCCAAGTGAGCTGCGGCATCTCTCAAAGGAACACAGAAGAGCACTCTATCGCCCGTCTGCCACCCATTAGGTTTTCCCTGGTAGTTGTTCAAGTCATAGTATTCGACTTGCGGCAGATTTCTGAACCGATTGGCGTATGAAGTCCCGGAGACTACTGGCACCACTTGTAAGACAGTGGGCAAAAGAATGCGAAGTATAAGAAACCCTGCAACGACCGATCCGATCAAAGAAACAGCAGTCAGACTCGTAAATCTATTCTTCCCCTTCGACAACATCTGGAAAATGGGATTGGAGAGTATCTTGTCGTGCTGTTTAGTATAGTATATTTCCTTCCTCTACTTCCTAGTTCAAAGGTATGCAAGCTAAAACCACTAGAACAACAAGAATATTTTATATCAAATCAAATTCTATCTCAAAAATATTCACTCTTTCTGTCTCTCTTTCTATTTTTTTTTAGTAAAAACACACTGATTTACACTGTTCAAATGCCAAAAGAGTTGTCTCAGTGATGTGGGTGTGGATGCTTACAGTCTCGACGCCAACGTGAGTACCGTCTCCTTGAAGCCTACTATCTCTCTCTCTCTCCAATGTAACAAGTGTTGTATGTTTTATATATATAGATCAAGAAAGTTCAAAAATATTTCTGTCTTCCTCCAATACACCATTTTTCATCATATAAGAAATTGCAGGCAGAAAGGCAGGATTACGCATACGCATTACAGACAATAGAAATTGTAGATAAATTTGTTTAGAAACTACGGAGAAAGAGGAAAAATGTGAGTGGAAAGAAAGATACGTACGTAATAAGGGTAAATGAAGTGAAGGAAACGGGAGCCCTACAAGAAACTTGAGGAGGTCAACAGATGCCGAACTAACTTCCCACGATTTCCATTCAAGTGTGTAATAGTAGTACCAAGTAAGCCCACTACTTTTATAGTTGAGCGAGACGTGAGGCCGAAACTCATGTCCAAACTCAGGCTCAAACTCGGGCCCAAACTCAGGCCTAAACCCTTAGCAAGCTTGTAAGACGTTACATCAGTGGTGAATGCAGCATGGATCTCGAAACACTCGATAGGAACTAGAATTTAAAAAAAAAAAAATTCATGTATAAACAAAAACATAAACAAAAACAAAAACAAGAAGGAAAAAAAATTGGTAGGTACACCCTTGTCTGAGCATTGGCTATTGTACTGCATTCGCATTGGCAATTACTATTGCAGTCGCAGTTGCAACTCCCCATTCTCTGTCTGTCTGCCTGTATGTATATTTGTATGTCAGGGTAATAGATCGCGAAAATAAAAAGAAAAGAAAATTCGCAAATAATCGAAGTAGTAAACCACCGTCATGGTCACATGACTTGTTTCTGTGTTCTGTTACCCGGTTTACGTACAATGTGATGTATACCCACCGTATATGGTGAAAAGAACCAAAAGAAGCTTTTCACTTTTACCGGACCTGGCGCGGTGCGGTGCTGTGCTACGCGCAACTATGCTACGCTTAGCAATTCGCGGCGGTCTCCAGCGGGACCTAGGCAGGACTGTTCTGTGCGCTACGATGTGCCAGCCTGTATACGAGTGTTGAAAACGCTGTTACTACAACTGCTACAAAGGGCAGTACAGCTCTTACATGGATATATCGTATGGAATATGGAGGTGGGATCGCTACTATCACTACTAAGGCTCCTAAGTACTGGATATTCAGCATATAGGTATGTTTATATTGCTTTTTTATTTTGCTCTCTGTCGAAGTCGCACTAAGCTCCCAGGCAATACATCGGTCTTTTCCTACAAGAAAAAAAAATTTTTTTTTTCCAATTTTTTTTCACTTTTTTTATTTTTTTTTTCCCATTTTCTCACTTTTCTTTGCTTGTCGACCTGAAAATTTTTTGGTTTTCATCGTCAGTCTATATAAGCTGGGACGGTTTTTTTTTTTTTTAGAGCCCTTCCCAAGCAGGATAGCAGAACTTTCTTTTGATTCTTGTTCAACTTCTTTCAAAATTTTTTTTTCTTCGAGTTAGGATTTAGTTTCCCATTTATATATATAATTTGGAACAAAATTTTTTTTAATTCTTTAGAGTTTTGATCTCTTGCTGGAATAGATAGATTCAATTAAAGCTTTGCTTGAGTTACTTAGTCTTACTGTTTTTCTCTTAAGGACTTAGACAATCACAACACATACAACACAACACAACAAACATGGCTGAAGAAGAACACACTTTTGAAACTGCTGGTGCTGGTGCCTCCTTGACTTTCCCAATGCAATGTTCTGCTTTGAGAAAGAACGGTTTCGTCGTCATCAAGGGTAGACCATGTAAGATTGTTGATATGTCTACTTCCAAGACCGGTAAGCACGGTCACGCCAAGGTCCACTTGGTCGCCATTGACATTTTCACCAACAAGAAGTTGGAAGATTTGTCTCCATCCACCCACAACATGGAAGTTCCAGTTGTCAAGAGAACTGAATACCAATTGTTGGACATCGATGACGGTTTCTTGTCCTTGATGAACATGGACGGTGACACCAAGGATGATGTCAGAGCCCCAGAAGGTGAATTGGGTGACAACATGCAAGCTGCCTTCGATGAAGGTAAGGACTTGATGGTCACTATCATCTCCGCCATGGGTGAAGAAGCTGCCATCTCCTTCAAGGAAGCTCCAAGATCCGATTAGATTTTCATATGAGGGTTGCCAAAGCTATTAAAAAAAATTCACATAGTTACTAATTTTAATGGACGTTGAAGAGTAGGCCAGGCGGGTGATGAAAACCGAAGAAAAAAATCCGAATTTCTCTAACTCATCTTTCCCTCTTCGTTGCTGAAACGACACATTCAGATACATTCATACTTTTTCTGCTGAGTATCCCCTTTTCTCTAGTGCATTGCAGTATGTAATGAATGGGTGAGTGCTTGTGGGTGCGGAATGAATTGGTGACGTTATCTTCTATGTTTTTTTCTTATTATTTCCTCTTTGCTTTCCCTTCTTTGTCTTTTACCCTTGTTTTCTACATTGTTGTATTTTACGCGAACATGGCAAGGCGGAAATCAAGAAGTGCAGAAGAAGAAACTACACTGTTTGATTCTTTTCAACCTGTTAGCTCAGTCCGTTAAGGGAGTTTTTTTTTTCCTTTCTGTCATTCATATAAATATCATATATCGCCTTAATTCTATTTCTTATATATTTAAATCTTTACCAACGCTTCAATTTGCTTGTACTCACTCATTTGATCTTCGCTGAATACAGGCGAATTCCCAAAATCAATGATTCATACACTTTTTACACTGTGACGTTCCAAAATTAACTTTCTAAGCTAAATGTCATATTTCGCAATAAAATAATAAGAATATAGATATCAAAGGTCTGTGAAGCTTTTATTTACACTAATAGATATTCTCGAGGAAATAGAATGGAGGGGAATTTCCGTTTTTTCTAGCCAATGGCATCGTCCCCGGACCTATTCAATCAATAAACAACTCATATCCTGTTGTTAAATGCCTGGCTGCAACAGATAAGCAATAAATATTTTGCAGTAGATTACTACGTGTTAACATCTATTGGACAGCATATAAGCAACTACTCACCTACCTTTCATATAAGTTGGCAACATGGCCGAGCGGTTAAGGCGAAAGATTAGAAATCTTTTGGGCTCTGCCCGCGCAGGTTCGAGTCCTGCTGTTGTCGTTATATTTTTTTTAAAACGCGTGAATTCTGTTGTTACCCGGTAACACAACACTTTGTTTACCCAAATAGGTTATCATATTGATCTACAATTCTCTTCTTTTGCCGTTCTGGTACGTTTGGTCTGTTTTTTTTTATTTTGTTTTAGAGAACGAACACTATCCAATATCTTTTGTAGGTATTGTAATATAATAATAAAACAAGAGTGCAACTTATTATCCATTCGGAGGAACTAAAACTGCGTGTTTGCTACTAATCTATTGAAAGGACTATAGTCACATATTTCTCTAATATCCAGTACTCGCCAAGCAAGAACTTCCTGTGCCTCTCTGTGTTTACTCATCACTCAAGTAGATTCAGTTAGCCATGAGCGATGCATTAAACCAAACAAGTGATGCTGTCTTCACAGACAGAATGAGAAGATTCCAAGAGTTTTTGGATACTCATTCTCATTACACGCGTGAAATAAGATCGATATTAGAGTTTAACAGTAACGTGGTTAAAGATAAAAAGGAAGATGATGACTTTATGGATAATATGGATAAAGACATGATGGAATACGATTCAGACCGCTTACCATTAAGACTTGTAATCTCTTTGGACGATCTACGTGAGTTTGACAAAACGTTTTGGACAGGTCTTTTACAACTTCCTTCGTTTTTCCTGCCAGCTGCAGAGCGTGCTGTCTCGGAGACTGCGATGGCTTTAGACGATACTCCACTTGGGTTTCGTGGGTTCCAAAATGACCCTAGAAGACAATGGAAATTGTCTTTCAAGGGTTCCTTTGGGCCAAACTCTCTATCGCCACGTACCTTAAACTCTACTCATTTGAACAAGCTCATATCTATAGAAGGTATCGTCACAAGGACCTCTTTGGTCAGACCCAAGCTGCTCAGATCTGTTCATTATGCTCAAGCAACGGGACACCATCATTATCGTGATTATCGAGATGCCACTACGACCTTAACAACTTCAGTTCCTACACCAGCTATCTATCCTGAAGAAGATCAAGAGGGAAATAAATTAGTCACTGAATATGGTTTCTGTCATTACATGGACCATCAGCGTATTACAGTACAGGAAATGCCTGAGAAAGCTCCTCCTGGTCAATTGCCAAGATCCATTGACGTTATTCTTGATGACGATTTGGTAGATAAGACAAAACCAGGTGATAGATTAAATGTGGTGGGTGTATACAAGTCACTTGGTGCCGGTGGTTTGACCGGTGGTTCAAACAATAATGACAAAGGTAACGGTGCACTATCTGGGTTTAGAACCGTCATCATAGGAAACACAGTATATCCCCTTCATGCAAGATCAACAGGTGTTTCAGCAATTGAGTCGTTGTCGGATAATGATATCAGAAATATTAATAAACTATCGATGCGTAAGGATATTTTCGAGACATTGTCTCAGTCCTTAGCACCTTCCATTTACGGACACGAGCAGATTAAGAAGGCTATCTTGCTGATGCTTATGGGTGGTGTGGAGAAGAATTTAGCAAATGGATCCCATTTAAGAGGTGATATCAATATTCTAATGGTTGGTGATCCATCTACTGCTAAGTCGCAAATGCTAAGATTCGTTTTAAACACTGCTGCCTTGGCCATTGCCACGACAGGTAGAGGTTCGTCGGGTGTCGGTTTAACAGCGGCTGTCACAACAGATAAGGAAACAGGTGAAAGAAGGTTAGAGGCCGGTGCTATGGTGTTGGCGGATAGAGGTATTGTTTGTATTGATGAATTTGACAAGATGTCAGATGTTGATAGAGTTGCAATTCACGAAGTCATGGAACAACAAACGGTTACTATTGCAAAAGCTGGTATTCACACAACTTTGAATGCCCGTTGTTCTGTGATAGCGGCAGCTAACCCTGTCTTCGGTCAATACGATGTCAACAAGGATCCACATAAGAATATAGCTCTACCCGATTCTTTGTTATCTCGTTTCGATTTACTATTCGTGGTCACTGACGATATAAATGATATTAGAGACAGAGCCATTAGTGAACACGTTCTTCGTACTCATAGATATCTACCTCCAGGGTATTTAGAAGGTGAACCAATTAGAGAACAGATCAATTTGTCACTAGCTATTGGGGAGGACGAAGATGAAGAAGAGGATGAGGAAGAGGAGGATATTGTCTTTGAAAAATTCAATCCTTTATTGCATGCTGGTGCTAAGCTTGCTAAGAACAAGGGCGATAGCAACGGTAATGAAGTCCCTCAAATTATCGCAATTCCATTCATAAGGAAGTATATTCAATACGCCAAGGAAAGAATTGTTCCTCAATTAACGCAGGAAGCAGTAGATGTTATCATCAAAGCTTATTCTAACCTAAGGAATGACCAAAATACAAAGAAATCTCCAATCACAGCAAGAACTTTGGAAACATTAATCAGATTGTCTAGTGCTCATGCTAAGGTAAGGCTTTCCAAGAAAGTCGAATTAGAAGACGCGAAAGTTGCTTCTCAACTACTAAGATTCGCTTTGTTAGGTGAAGATAGTGCTGGCGTTGATGAAGATGAATTCTCACAAGGAAGAACATCTGAAAGGTCTCCAAGGAAGAAACCAAGAGCCTCACCAAAGAAGAAGAAGACATCCACTTACAGAGACACTAATTCGGATGAAGAGAACGTAGGGTTAGAGGAGGACACTGGTGAGGATTTAGACCAAGATATGGAAGGTACTCAACAGGATCATCCATCAGATTTAGAATCCACAATGGTCCAACTACCGCCTGACCAAGAAGAAGATCTACAAAGACGACTGGAACAAAACTTAAGGGTTAGTCCAAGAAGATTACAACATACATTGGAAAGAAGAATACTCTCCCAAACAGACCATCAACAACAGATCTCTTCCCAATCGTCGAACAATTCGACCGGTCCACTAGAAACAGGCTCTCAACTTCAACAATCGCAAATCTCGCTTGATTTCATGTCCATTGATGACATGGACCAAGGATCAATTTCTACTGGAAGATTATCATCACTTTCCGGTATTGTAGCAAGGTTGATGCAATCGGACATTTTCGAAGAAGAATCATATCCTGTGGCATCGCTTTTCGATCGTATCAACGAGCAAGTTCCAGAGGAGGAAAAGTTCTCTGTTGAAGAATATGTTGCAGGTCTAAGGATTATGAGTGACAGAAACAACTTGATGATCGCGGATGGTAAGGTATGGAGAGTGTAATTATGGACTTCTCAATAAGTAATACTACTCTTTCTTTTCGTAACAATAAATAACAATCTACATAAATTCAATAATTAGCTTTACCAGGTTATTTTAATATAACTCTAGCAGTCAGCAATAGTATTTGTGGTACTAGAGGGTAGTAACGGGAGGCTCCCATTAAACCATAGCTGTAACTGTGTCTATGTATATCAATTCTTTATGCCACTTTTTCATTGAAATTTCCGTTCAGTTACCCGTAAATCCCATATGCTTGCTTATTTTTATTATGGTGGCAAACCTTTCTCAGTAACGTGTCAGGAAGATATGAAAGGTGAAAAAGTAGATTTTAGATCAATCAATACCTTTAAACCTTTGAAGGATTATAGAGACTTAATAAATAACATTTAAAGGACGTGAACCACCGACCTAAGAACTCCGAGCTTATCGAATATATCAAGATGGCTGATAAGCAATATGTGGACAGTCCTTTGGTCAAGGACTCCACTCCTTTGGCTGCCAAGATGTTCGTTTTGAGGCCATACGTTTTGCCGTTTGTTCCATTATATGCGAGCTTCTTACATATCTACCTTACACAGTATGACGTGTATATTAAGGGCCCCGAATGGACATTTGTATACTTAGGTGCTCTTATTTCGTTCAATGTTTTAATGGCGCTACTTCCAGAGTGGCATATCGATATCGCTGTATGGTTTAAATATACTCCAGTTGCATTGGAAAATGCTACTCACATGCTAATTCACACTACTCCTAACAATGGTGCGTCTGGTATTGTCGAAATTCAAAGAGCAACAGAAGGTGGTCAATTACAAGTGTTTTTCCAATTCCAAAAGAAGAGATTCTTGTGGCACGAAGATACTCAGGTATTCTCATCTCCAAAGTTCTTAATTGATGCTGAACCTAAAATTGAAGAATTCCAAAGCAGTAAAGGTTTATCTGGCGATTTAACCCACCATATTAGACTATATGGTCAAAATTCTTTTGATATCCCAATCCCAACTTTCATGGAACTATTCAAGGAACATGCAGTGGCACCTTTCTTTGTTTTCCAAATTTTCTGTGTTGCCCTATGGTTATTTGATGACTTATGGTACTATTCCCTTTTCAATTTGTTTATGATTTTGGCTATGGAAGCAACCTCTGTGTTCCAACGTTTATCTACATTGAAGGAATTTAGAACTATGGGTATCAAGCCATACGCAATTAATGTGTTCAGAGACGGTAAATGGACTGAAATCCAAACCAACGAGTTGCTACCTATGGATCTAGTTTCTGTTACCAGAACCGCTGAAGATAGTGCTATACCTTGTGACATGCTATTGATTGATGGTTCCTGTATTGTAAACGAAGCCATGCTTTCAGGTGAATCAACTCCATTGTTAAAAGAATCCATTAAATTACGCCCTGCACATGATAAACTACAGCTTGATGGTGTTGACAAGAACGCTGTTTTACACGGTGGTACAAAAGCTCTACAAGTTACTTCTCCAGAAAAGAATGCAAACGTTCCTTTACCTCCAGATGGCGGTGCATTGGCTGTTGTTACTAAGACTGGTTTCGAAACTTCTCAAGGTTCTTTAGTTCGTGTCATGATTTACTCTGCTGAACGTGTGGATGTTGGTAATAAGGAGGCTTTATACTTTATTCTCTTCCTATTGGTATTTGCTATTGTTGCATCTTGGTATGTCTGGAAAGAAGGTACTAAGATGGGAAGAATTCAATCGAAGTTGATCTTGGATTGTATCTTGATTATTACCTCCGTTGTCCCTCCAGAATTACCTATGGAGTTGACAATGGCAGTCAATAGCTCGCTAGCCGCACTATCAAAGTTCTATGTGTACTGTACGGAACCCTTCAGAATTCCATATGCTGGTAGAATTGATGTTTGCTGTTTTGACAAAACAGGTACATTAACCGCAGAAGACTTGGTTTTTGAAGGTCTAGCTGGTCTTCATGATGGTTCGGACATCCGTGCTCTAAAATCTGCAGACGAAGCCCCTACTGAGGTTTTGTCTGCCATTGGTGCTGCACATGCTTTGGTTAAACTAGATGACGGTGAAATTGTTGGTGACCCAATGGAAAAAGCTACATTGAAAGCTGCTAAATGGAATGTTGAACATAAGGATGTTGTGAAGAGGAAAGGTTTAGATGATATTCGTATCTTGCGTCGTTTTCAATTTTCTTCGGCGTTGAAGCGTTCTTCTTCAATTGCAACTCAAGACCGTAAATTATTTGCTGCTGTAAAGGGTGCACCAGAAACTATTCGTGAAAGATTGGTTTCTATTCCTGCTGATTACGATGAAATATACAAGTCCTTTACTCGTTCCGGTTCCCGTGTTCTTGCGCTAGCCCACAAGAATTTGCCTGATCTTTCTAAATCTCAAATCGAAAATATTGATCGTGATGAAATTGAAACCGGTTTGATCTTTAGTGCATTCCTTGTTTTCCATTGTCCTTTGAAAGACGATGCTATTGAAACTATAAAAATGTTGAATGAATCGTCTCATCGTTCTATCATGATCACCGGTGACAATCCTTTGACAGCTGTGCATGTTGCTAAAGAAGTTGGCATTGTTGATCGTGAGACTTTAATTTTGGATGAGCCTATCGATGGTTCTTCTCATGCTTTAGTGATGCGTAATGTGGATGAAACTATCGTAAAACCATTCAACCCTAAATCTGATACTTTCAGCGAACACGACATCTTTGGAAAATATGATTTAGCTGTTACTGGTCATGCTTTGAAGCTTTTAGAAGGACACAAGGAATTGAGGGATGTTATAAGACATGCTTGGATATATGCTCGTGTTTCTCCAGCACAAAAGGAATTCATTTTGATTACGTTAAAAGACATGGGTTACCAAACTTTAATGTGCGGTGATGGTACTAACGATGTCGGTGCTCTAAAACAAGCCCATGTTGGTATTGCTTTGCTAAATGGTACTGAAGATGGTTTGAAAAAGATTCAAGAACAAAGAAGAATTGATAACATGAAGGCCATTTATGAGAAGCAGTGTACATTCATGCAAAAGTGGAACCAACCTTTACCACCTGTTCCTGAACCTATTGCAGAATTTTACCCACCTGGATCCAATAATCCTCATTATTTGAAGGCTATGGAAAAGAAGGGTATCGAGATTACTCCAGAAATGCGTAAACTTGCCATTGAAGTTTCATTGAAACCTGCCATTGTAACATCTAGCGAACCAAGCAAAAAATCAGCTTCCGATCTTGCTGAATTAATGATGAGTGGGTTAGGTGACATGGAAGGAGATGAAACACCTTCTTTGAAACTTGGTGATGCTTCTTGTGCTGCTCCATTCACATCAAAATTGTCTAACGTTAGCGCTGTCACAAATATTATTCGTCAAGGTCGTTGTGCGTTAATCAATACTATTCAAATGTACAAGATTCTTGCTTTGAATTGTCTAATCAGCGCCTACTCCCTCTCTGTTATTTATCTAGCAGGTGTCAAATTTGGTGATGGTCAAGCCACTGTTTCTGGGTTGTTGTTATCTGTCTGTTTCCTAAGTATCTCCCGTGGTAAGCCTTTAGAAAAATTGTCCAAAGAAAGACCACAACCAGGTATTTTCAACATCTACATCATGGGTTCTATTCTTGGCCAATTTGCCGTCCACATCATGACATTGGTTTATATCACTAGAGAGATATACAAGATTGAACCTAGAGAACCTCAAGTGGATCTTGAAAAAGAGTTCCTACCTTCTTTGTTGAACACCGGTATCTTCATGGTCCAATTGGCTCAACAAGTTTCTACCTTTGTTGTTAACTATCAAGGTGAACCTTTCAGAGAAAACATCAGGAGCAATAAGGGTATGTACTATGGTATCATTGGTGTTTCGGCATTAGCTCTATGTGGTTCCACAGAATTCATTCCTGAATTAAACGCCGCCATGAAGTTCGTCCCAATGACCGATGATTTCAAGATTAAATTAACTGGGACATTACTATTGGACTTCTTTGGTTCATGGGGTTTAGAGTTATTCTTCAAGTTCTTCTTTATGAATAGCAAGCCTGCAGACATCGCTCTACGTGATTAATATTCACATGCAGCGAATGGCTCCTCAATATGTAAAATTTAGACAAATATAAACATTTTCACCAAGTTTATAACACAATAGATTTCTTTTCATACGTTTTACTACTAAGTTCTCTCCGTTTTTCTATCTGCAAATATACAATGATATTTCTTATGGTAGTATCTATAAACGAGGTTGTAGCATGTTTTTCTCCAATGGTTTCCACTTGTACACCTTCAAGTTACCTTCCACTTGTACGATTTGGAATACATCTTGACCAAGTAACTCACTAATCTTAGCAAGGACCTGAACACATTCTTCTCTTCCAATTGGGTTATGGCTGTCTGTCAATGAGTCAACGATGAGCCCTGTTAAATAGTCTTCAGTATATGGGACCTCTGGCTCCAAGGTGAAACAAATATCGAACACATGTTTCATTTTAATCGCTATGAAATGATCTTGCATTAGTTCACGTTGAGACAGTAGTGCAGCTGCTCTTCTTTCCTTGACTCTAATTCTATCTAGAAGAGATGATTTTGGATCTACCATTGTCACATCATCCGTGGTTAAATTATCCCCGTAATTGGTAGGCGTTACTACTGTAGGATTCAGAGAAGAAGTAAGTGACATAGATTTTGGTTTACCTTTCAAAGATGCAAATTTACGCCTGGCGACATTTTTAGAAGGCGACGAGGAGTATGTGGTTGATGTAGAACCGTTACTAGCCTTTCTTTTGCCCAATTTTAATGGAGGAATTTCTTCTGGAACGCTACCTGAGCCTTTCGCATTTTGAAACCACTGATCAATTCTCTCTGCAAACTCTAAGAGCCGTGACTTTGTGAGCGAGAGGGTAGTCTGAAGTTTAATGGAGATTCCGCAGTTTGAATTTATGTCAATATCGTATGCTTGTGGCCAAATGTACAGCAACCTCTGGAAGTCTGTTGAGGTGACTTTAACTCTCATCATCCTCGAAATGCTGGGTAATATCGTTTCCAAATCAACCATGTCGGTGCCAGGGTGGTTTATCTTGTAGAGATTGATCATCGATTCCATGGTGGTAAAGAAGGTTTTCAAGAGAGAAACGCTACGCTTTAGAGCAACGAGCTTCATTTCTTCCGGATAAGCTTGTTTGCCAATGTCTGGGAACCGTTGTAGATTGAATTCTAGGAAGTGTTCGGCAAAATATCTTCCATCTGCCATGCGGTATTCCAAATGTGGCTGAACAGTGTATGCCAGCGAGTTTGTGGAAAGTCGTAGATCTGAAGTAGAGTGCATTCCTCTGGATGCAGAGGCCAGGACAGGCCCCGTATGAAGCAAGATGCAGTTTTCTACATCAATGCCATGCCACGAATCGTTTCTGTACACTTTTGCGCAGGTAGCATCTGGAACCACGGTGAGCAGCCCTACCGATTTGAATTCAATCCATTCGGTTGCCGAGTAATCGAACTGCAGGTCGAGCACTTGGTCACCAAACTTCGAATGGTGACGAGACAGCACTGCCGAGTGGTTTCCTGAGGCAACAAGGGCGTCCCGGTCTGCGCACTCCAGTGCTTGCAAGCACAGCTTGCCAAAGTACACCGCGATTCTGCCCAGGATCGCTCTCAGACGCCGTACATCACGTGACTCAGCATGTTCCGGTCTTGTCTCTTGGTCGTTCACGTACACCCACTGTTCAAGCGAGTGATTCCCAGCTTCGAGCACGCCGTCGAAGGACGCATCGAGCGCACACGCGGGCCCGTCCTCCTGCGCCACAGACCCCAGCAGCTCGCGCACAGCATCAATATTGGCAAAATTCTGCAGCAGGAAGCTATCGTGCATTAGCAAGATCTGCTTCATGAGAGGCAGCAGGTCCGTCTCGTTACCCACCTTATCCAGATCAATCACCGGCGGCGTGTACTTGTATGCATTCATGGTTTCTTGGGGGGGTGGGGCTTGCTTGCTTGCAGGTGTCTCTATACCAATGTTCAAACGCCTTTCACTTTCACCGAAGTGACTGACTTGCTTTAAGCTCTGTGTGCAATATGAGATGAGATGAGATGAGCTGCTATGCCATGCCATGCCATGCCATCCACAATGTATGGGTGTTTCACAAGACCAAGACCAAACCAAGACCAAGACCATGTGACTTGTAATTACCATCTTACCCGCACTCGCTTATCCTTGGTGCCCCTCCATCCCCCTCCTCTCCGCCAGCCATCACCGAGCACGGCAATCGACGAACAGCGAGAGGCACACACACGCATAAAAAAAAACCGGGACGGGACCAGGGGACGAAAGCCGGTGCGGTGCGTGCACGCGCAGTAGATTGCTGCAGAACCGGAAAGAAGGAAAAGAAAAATTTCTCTCAATCATGCTGAGCGGACCTCTTCCCCGTCTAGAAAATGAAAAACGAAAAAAAATGAAAATTTTGGTCACGGAGAGAAAAAAAAAAAAAAAATTTGGAAAAATTGGAAAATTTGAAAAATTTAGCTGTCATTTTTTGAGTAGGAATATATATATAAAGGAAAAATGATTAACTTAGAGGATGGCAAAAGAGGAAAGGACAACTTTATGCAAGTGCGTGTACACATATACAAATTAAATTTAATTAGTGAATAGATAGATAGATATTAACGGAGGTTCTGTTATATTTATTTATTTTTTTAACATATTTATATTATTTGCTTGCGAGATAATCCAGTAAGGAGTATTATAGCATTTAAGAAGGAAGGAAGTAAGAAATGATTGCTGCCAAGAGAGTTTTGCACCGTAGCGTTGGTGCTGCCAGACGTTTGCAGTCTACCAAGGTCCAAGGATCTGTGATTGGTATCGATTTGGGTACCACCAACTCAGCTGTTGCTGTTATGGAAGGTAAGGTTCCAAAGATTATTGAGAATGCTGAAGGTGCTAGAACCACTCCATCTGTTGTTGCTTTCACCAAGGACGGTGAACGTTTGGTTGGTATTCCAGCCAAGCGTCAAGCTGTTGTGAACCCAGAAAACACCTTGTTTGCCACCAAGAGATTGATTGGTCGTAGATTCGAGGATGCTGAAGTGCAAAGAGACATCAAGCAAGTTCCATACAAGATTGTCAAGCACTCTAACGGTGACGCTTGGTTGGAAGCCAGAGGCCAAACTTACTCCCCAGCCCAAATTGGTGGTTTCATCTTGAACAAGATGAAGGAGACCGCTGAAGCTTACTTGGGTAAGCCAGTCAAGAACGCTGTTGTTACTGTCCCAGCCTACTTCAACGATTCGCAAAGACAAGCTACCAAGGATGCCGGTCAAATTGTTGGTTTGAACGTCTTGCGTGTTGTTAACGAACCTACCGCTGCTGCTTTGGCCTACGGTTTGGAAAAGTCCGACTCTAAGGTCGTCGCCGTCTTTGACTTGGGTGGTGGTACTTTCGATATTTCCATCTTGGACATTGACAACGGTGTCTTCGAAGTCAAGTCCACCAACGGTGACACCCACTTGGGTGGTGAAGATTTCGACATTTACATGTTGAGAGAAATCGTTAAGCAATTCAAGCAAGAAACTGGTATCGATTTGGAAAATGACCGTATGGCCATCCAAAGAATCAGAGAAGCTGCTGAAAAGGCCAAGATTGAATTGTCTTCCACCGTCTCCACCGAAATCAACTTGCCATTTATCACTGCCGATGCTTCCGGTCCAAAGCACATCAACATGAAGTTCTCCAGAGCTCAATTCGAAGCCCTAACTGAACCTCTAATCAAGAGAACTATCGACCCAGTCAAGAAGGCTCTGAAGGATGCTAACTTGGCCACCTCCGATGTCTCCGACGTCATCTTGGTCGGTGGTATGTCCAGAATGCCAAAGGTTGTCGAAACCGTCAAGTCCTT